>NC_056739.1:1336267034-1336374534 GCF_019279795.1 Protopterus annectens
AAAATACATTAGATAAGAGCATTTATTGTTATTAACAAACAGACATTTTGTGACATTATATCTGCGACTGTGTTTTCAATGGAAAATTTTCTTGGAGAATATGAAAACAGAAACACTGTAATCCATGAAATCTTTATGTGATATAAGCATTTAATAGGAAAACGAAAAAGAAGATTCAATTACAATTTCGAACAAAAGTAGAAAAGGAGACTTTGAAAGGACATCTGAAATATTTATGTACAGTAGTACTAGACCATGCAAAAGTTTATGACAAAAGGAGTTTATGGACTGGTGGCTGGGATTGTAATATTGTGTTAAAAGTAGAAAGAGAAAAATATATACACATACCAAGCAAGATAAATGTGGGGGGAATAAGGGTGCTGTAAAATATTGGAGACAACCAAAACATGTTTATTTGTGGAAAAAGACATTTGATAAGTAACTGTGACAAAAGAAAATGTTATATTTGCGGGGTAATGGGACATTATGCAAAAAATTGTGAATTGAAATGTTAAACGTAACAAAATTGGACATTTACAGCTGGACTGCAGAAGGGGAAAAAAAGAAGAAAATAAAGAAAAATATTTTAGAAGCAGTAGAAATACAAGAAAACTTAGATGAGAAAAAAATAACAAGGACATAAAAGAAGGTTCAGAAATAAGTGATGAAGAAGACATATATTGGGAAGTAGTAAAAGGGAAAAAAATGTGATTGGTAAAAGGGAAAAACACAGAAAGAAAACTTTAAGTGATAAGTACAAAAGAAAAAATAAAATAAATGGATGAAAAAGAATACATATACAGCTAAATACTAGGGTATGTTATAATGGTTAAAGTGTTTGACTCACAGACGCAAAGTGCAGTGTGTGATTATCACCTTTGGGAAGGACATTGGTTAGGCTTAGAATGGCCTACTAAGAAAGCTAGCCTAATGATTAGATATGAACTTATGAAACCATGAATCAAAGGGAAGATAAACATTTTAGAGTGTCTTCTGTAAAACTGAATAGTATTAACAACATGGTAAGAAGAATATGAATTTTGGAATAGTATAATACATATGATGTAGGTGTAATTTTATTAGAAAACACAAAGATTTTTAACAAATGAAGAAAGATTATAAGCAGAGAAATTATGGGGGAAAGACAACATGGAAATTGGGAAATGAGAGATGTTCTGGTATTATCATATTCTGTAGAAATACAGTAAGCATATTAGATATAACTTAAGCAAAATGGGAAGAATAAACATTGTAGATTTAAAATGGAAAAAAACAAGTGTGTAAAATTATAACATTATATGCCTATACTAATTGTAAAGGAAGGGGAAAACTATTTCATCAAATTTTACTCTCTGTAGTGATAAATAAGATTATAATAACAGGAGGTTTTAATTGTGATTTGAGAGGCAAGCGTAAAAAGAAAGGAAATGATATAAAAAATGTTAGAAGTTATAAGATGTAAATTTTGGGATAAAAATTCATGGACTAACAAAAGGGGTATGTATAGAACTGAAATAGATCATTTTGTAGTTTCAGAAGGTTTAGTTATAGAAGAAGGAGAGGAAGTTGAAACAGGGTTTTCTGATCACCTTGCATTATGGCTGGAGATAAAGGACAATAAGGAATAATAAAAAAAGAAAGCAATAAAAACAGGCAAAGGAATAAAAAGGATAAATAAGAAAGCATGGAATGAAGAAGGAAAGAGATTAATAATGCAGTTATGAAAAGATCATATTACTATGAGAACATATTATAACAACTGATATGAATGGTGGATGTGTAAGGAAAAACATAAAAATATGTTTTTTTACAGTGGCAATATGATGCGAGAAAAGTAAAAAAGAAAAATATAAAGGAACATATAACTATGCATTAAAAAACTTAGAACATAATGATAGAAAATACTTTAACAAAAAATAATTATATGTAAGAAATCAAGAAATTGACCCCCCCCCCTGGATTTCTCAGTTAACTCTACCAATAAAACTATTATATCCCCGAACCAACCACCAAACTATTAGGTGTCACCATTGACAACAATCTGAACTTTGATATCCATATTAACAACAATATAAAAACTGTCAACAAAAAACTAGGCTCTCTCTATAGGATAAAAACCTTCCTCCTACCTTCAGCTAGAACCACAACAGCACACACTCATCTAATCTCTTCTCTTCTTTATGCCTCACCTATTTTTACTAATCTATCTAAAAATAATCTTAGCAAACTGGAAATGTCCTACAATAACATTGCCAGATTTGCAACAGGCAACCCATTTAGAACCCATCACTGCATTAATTTCAAGCAGCTGGGATGGCTTGAACTACAAAATCTGATTAAATTCCATCAACTAACTATAGCCCACAACACTCTTTACAAACCTTCCAAAACTCTTATTCTTTCCACACTCATCACTCCCTATAAAAACCTGGAATCCTTAAGGCCTTCTCAGAGACTTCTAGTACATACCACTAAACCAAACAACAAGGCTGGAAACTCCCTTTTTCTAATATTGTGGGAAAAGCCTGGAATCTCCTCCCAAATGAACTCTCCAAACTTCCCTCACTATCCTGTTTCAAACACAAATTGAAAGTATTCCTCAAAACACACTGGTTATGCCCCTGTTCTAAACCTGACTAGTCTATGAGTCTCTTAATACTTTGCTCTTCCTACCCAGTCTACTCATTAACTGCAACTCCTTCCTATTAACTATTATACTATCTATCTCTAGAATATCTTGACTGTACTAGCATCCTATGTTATGCCTATATTCTAAACTGTAAATTTTACTGTGATAACCTGTAATAGGTACTGTAAATAGGATTTATTTGTTTGTCTCATGTTTTCTTAGTTGTTATTGTATTAGTTTCATTGTCCTACCTAGGAGCTTATCTCCCCGGGCCTCTACTGAAAATGGACATGTATCCAGTTAGACTAGCCCAGTCAACAAATGTAAAATAAAATAAAATAAAATAAATAAGAAACATACAAGAACTGTTTTATAAGCAAAGATTTTTTACAAGGAAAAATAGAAGTCCTATCAAGTTACTTAAGCAGATTAGTAAAGGAAGATGGTAATGTAATGAGAAAAATAAAACATGTAAAAGGAGAAATAGAAAAAACTCAAGAAAAGATTATGAACAGTGTAGTATATGTACAAGAAATGTCTAAAAAAGAAGGTAGTGAAAAAACATGCATAGCAAAAAAGTTAACAGATAAAGAGAAGAAAGAGTTGGAAAATGAGACTTCTTTTAATGAGCTAAATAAAGTGTGAGGACAAGTAAACAAAGATTTGGCTGCAGGCCCGGATGGAATAGGGTATGAAATGGACAAAAAATAAGGAGATAGTAAAAAAAAAAAAAAAAAAAAAAAAACATTTTTAAAAGATTTTAAATAAATGGTTAAATTAAGGTTTATGTATAAAGAATTATAGGTTCATAGGTTCATACTAGGCTAGCCTAGCCCATCGTTTTGTGGCTTACGCCACCCCTTTAGTATGGGGAACTATACCCATTATTTTGCTGTGCCTCTGTCGAGCAGTGACACTGAGGTAATCCCTGGGGTATATCTGCGATCTCCCATCCATTGGTCAAGATTTCTCTTGAACAAGGCCAGCGAGGTGCTCTGCCTCACATGTACCGGGATTTTGTTCCACAGCATAGGGAGTCTTTGGGTGATGAATCTATCCCTCCAGCACGTCCTATTAATAGCCGTGTCAAGGTTTAAGTCTCCCGCCCTTGTGGCTCTGATGGATCTAGATTTTTGAGGTGAAGCATATTCATCAAATCTGGGTTTGACATGGCCTTGTATGTTAGGCAAAGATCACCTCTGAGCAAGCGGTGCGACTGAATAGAGCTGGAGTTCTTTCAGTCAGGCAGCATAGGACAGATTTTGAGACCCTTTATCCTTTTGGTGAGGAACTTTGTGGCCTCTCCAGCTGCTGCAAGTGTCGGGTCAGATACATTCCGAATGGGGCATTGTACTCAATCATTGGTCTGATGAGTGATGAGTAAAGGGAGACTATGACCTCCCTTGATCTAGATGAGAATCCCTTCATGATAAGGTGGGCAATGTAGAAGGTCTTCCTAACTACTTTAGCTACATGGGTGTCGAATGACAGACTACTATCAACCTGGGTCCCCAGGTCCCTGATAACTTCTTCTGTGCTCAGTGGATTGCCACCTATTTGGTAGCTAGGGGTAACCTTGTTTTTCCCGAAGGGTATGACTATGCATTTTTGGCATTTAACTTTAGGCCGTGGCTCTGGCACCAGTTATCCGTTTCTGTGAGACCCTTCTGAAGGATATCTGTGTCAGATGTGTTTTCTACTATGGCCTAGTTTGCAGTCATCTGCAAACTTTGTCAGCCATAACCCTCCTGTGTTTGCTTGTACTGGAAAAGTAGATGCCAAACAAGAGTGGGCCCAGGACTGAGCCCTGTGGGACACCACTTGTGACAGGCTTTGAGTCTGACATGGCGCCAGCAACTCTGACCCTGTGGGTTCTGTCACTCAGCCAGTTTGCAACCCATCTTGTGATGTATAGGTTGACATTTAAGCTGATGAGTTTTTCAATGATACCCGAGTGGGGTATTGTATCGAAGGCCTTAGCCAGATCGAGGTAGGCTGTATGGACTGCCTTTCCCTCATCAATGGCTTTGGTGACTGTTTCGAAAAAGTCAATCAAGTTTAAAAGGCATGATCTGCCTTTGACAAAGCCAAACTGGGTTGGATCCAAAGTCTGCAAATTCCTATGTCTTTATTTATGAGGTCCATTATGATCCTCTCCATGGCTTTGCAGATAAGGCTTGTCAAGCTAATGGGCAAGTAATTTCCAGGGTCGGTGGAGGCACCGCCTTTGTGAAGTGGTACCACAGTTGCAGTGCGCCACTCCCTGGGTATGTATCCAGAGGTAAGACTATGATTAAACAGCTGTCCTAGCTGTGGGTTTAATTCCTCATTGAGTTCATGGAGCACACAGCCGGGGACACCATCAGGTCCCATGGATGCTGTGTTTTTTGCTTTGGAGAGAGCAGTTCTCACTTGGGCACTGGAGATGTTTGGGGGGCTGCAATCGTTTGGTATAGATATCTCTCCTTTTGGTGGAAGAGAAGTTTGCACTGAACCTGTCAGCCAGTATGTTGGCAATGTCTGTAGGATCAGTAATCTTCACATCATTTTGAACTAGCTCTGAGCATATCTGGGAGTTTCCTCCCAGGTTTCTAACATAGCTAAAGAAGGCCTTATGATTGTCTTTTGAGTCTTTAGCTATTTTTCTCTCGAAATTTGCTTTGGATGATTTTATGAGAGCTCTTAGTTTTTACTTATAGTGATCAAGGGTGTCTTACCTTTTAAGGATTTTGCTCTATCTTGTAGTTGCTTCCTCCTTTTGTTGTAGAGTTTGTTTATGGCTGGGGTCCACCAGACTGGACGCTTGCCTTTGGTACAAAGAGTCTTTGTTTTGCTTGGGATTGCCTTATCCATGCAGTCCTGCAGGTGCTGGTAGAAGGCATTTGTAAGTGATTCAGCGGCTTGAGTACTGTTTTCCGCTGGCTCGGGGCCCTTAAAGGAGACCACACTAGTCTTTAGAAGTGTGAAGTCGGCTTTTGAGAAGTTCTTTACTGTGGTCTTTTTATTTCAGGTGGGGTGGGATGAGGACCTCCAGCGAGATTAGTTTGTGGTCTGATCTCACCAGTGAGGGGTACACCTCCGGTGTTGAACATTGTGCTCCCATGTTCGTGATGATGAGATCAAGTATGTTATCTCCTCTTGTGGGGATGGTGACTAGTTGTTCCATGGCATTTGAGTTTATGAATTCCAGGAACTTTTGGGCTAGGGTGTTTGGGCTTGAGTAGTGATCCCAGTCTATATTAGGGTAATTGAAGTCACATAGTATGATGGTGTTTGGTGATACATTTATCCCCTCTAGTGTTTTCAGGAAGGCCATGTGAGGTTCCTGAGTTTGTGAGGGTGGCCTGTAACATGCTACAATTTGCAGAGCAGTCTTGCCTATGGTTAATTGCACCTGGATGGTCTCCGATGCATCGTGCGTTGCCACCAGTCTTGAGGTGTGGGTGTCCTTGATGAATATGGATACCCCCCCCCCTCCTTTCTTGGTATTGTCTGGATTTTGGGGCCGGAACGCATGATATGAGGTAAAACCTGATAGCGCTGGGGTGCTCTCAGGAGCCTTGAACCAGGTTTCTGTCACAGCACTGACATCGATGTTCTCCATACTGAGAAGGGCCTCGGCATTTTGAGATTTAGACTTCTGGCATTGAGCAGCATTACCCTTAGTTTTTCCTTTTTGTGTTCTAGGGTGGTAGGTTTAGAATTTGAGCCTTGCCTAAAAAGGCACTATGGGGGTGGCAAGAGCCTTTGCCAATATCCGAATCCCAGGTGACAGGTGCAAGGCGTGGCTTGTCCAGCATGTCATCCCAGGCAGACAGACACTGGATCCCCTTTGAATGACACCAGTGTTTAAGCCAATTGTTAAATGGAATACTTAAATTCATATGTAAGAATGAGTATAGAAGACAATTAAAGAAATGCAGATTGATGGTATTGAAATTAATGAGAAGATTTTTATGAAAATAAAACAAAGAGATTTGAAACTAAAATAGAAAATAATACAGAAAATAGCATATAGTATATAAAGGGGAATGGTTGTCAAGAATTATTAATGACAGATAAATTATAGATGATATTATGAACAGAAAAAAATAAGTGAAAATCATGATAAGCAACCCTAATAAGGCATTTGACACTGTTGGATATGAAATCTTATTGGCAATAATGAATGAATATAATATAAGCGAGAAAGTAAGGAAATTATGTATGCCTGCATATAGTAATAATAGTAAAGTAAAAACATTTGTAAATGGCTGGTAAAGCCAAGAGGTACATATGAAAAGAGATGCAAGACAGGAATGTCCAATGAGTTGTAAATTCTTTGCATTACTTATGAATGTGATAGTATGTGAAATAAATTACAAAAAGAAGGCAGGGTATACAACAACTGAAGGGCTAAGAATTCCAGTACTGTTAATATATGCAGCTGATTTTTTAATTGCAAAAAGAAATTTAAATAAAAAAGTAATAATTTTCACAAATGACTGCCTAGAGATGATATAGGCTTTAAATAAAGAAAAATGTAAAGGTTTAGGTGATGTAGTAAAGATCATGGGTATACATTTTACAATTAATTAAATTTCTGTGTTAGGTATACAATTTGGGAATAAAGATCTAACAAGAAGTCTATGGGAAAACAATAGAAGACATAAAACAAACGTCATTTCTGGAGATAAAATAAATTATTCAGAAAAAGGCTTATTTGATAAATTCAGTACTGATGGGAAAATAACATACTTGCAAGTGTATTTAAGTTGCCAACAATATTTAAAAAGGAATTATTGCAGATAATTTTTGTCATTTATGTGGGGTTCTAGATTAAACCCAGTAATAAAAAGAGTTTTGTATGTAAATAAAGACGAATGGGATTTAGGGTTAATTAGCCGATTTGTATACAATGCTTCATTAAATTTGTACAAAGTGTTAAAATGGATAAATGAAAAAGATGAAAGTTTAATAGTAAAACTGTATAAATATAAGGATGATACATTTGGGGTTAGGGTAAAAAGGAGTACAATAGAAAAAGTGTATAAATAAAAAAATAAAATATTGCAGAGAAAATATTTTTGTGGAAAATAAAGACTAATGATATAGAAGAAGATAGAAAAGTATGGTATAAGAATGTAATAATGATAAAACATTACTATGTGAAACCATGGGAAAATCTATCAGATGCAAAAATTAAAGCTATAAAATAAGAAGCAAATGGCAAAATCAGAAAGTAGAATGCCAAGATTTTTTGTGGAGACTGGCAATAGATAAATTGCCAGTAAAAGGAAACATGCCATATACGAAGAAAAGTAATAGAATATGTTTACATTGCCAAGAAGAAACTACAGAACATGTGTTTTTGAAATGTAAAAGAGTAAAAAAGTTATGGGGAAGATTTTTTGAAGATATAAACAGTAGAAAAAATAAACATGGATATAATTAAATATGGATATTAAAAGAACAGAAGAATATGTTAAAGAATAGATACATTATTTTATGTAATATGTGTTACATGGAATGAAAGAATAAATTTGATTATGTTTAATGGCAAATGGATTTTAGCAACAATATTAAGTAAAATCAGATGGTGGTTATGGAAAAAGGACTAGGGAATTTAAAAGAGATGAAAATTTAGTATGATTATGTTAACAGATTTGTTGGCTGTGGTGGTGCAGCGGTTAGTGTTGCCATTGTTGCCTCACAGCAAGAGGTTCTTTGGTTCAATTCTCAGCTGGAGCATCTTCTGTGCGGAGTCTGCATGTCCTTCCTGTGGTCAAGTGAGTTTTAAAGATATGCCGTAGGTGTGTGTGTGTGTGTGTGTGTGCGCGCGCGTCTTCAGTGAAGGTTGGGCACTGGGCCGGCAACTCGACCCCATAAAACACCACTGCCAATCAATCTGCAGACTGGTGATCCAATGTGGTGACCCCTAACGGGAGAAGCTGAAAGACATTGCTTTTGTGTAAATCAGGTGTGTCCAACCTTTTGGCTTGCTGGGGCTGCATTGAGTGAACAGAAATTGTCTTGGGGCCGCGTATAAAATATATCATATAGTTAACTCTTTCGCTGCTGCAGGAGACCAAAGTGGATCTCCTGGCTGTACTGTAGGTGCATTCGAACAATGAATAAATGTAATAAATGTCTAATATTTGCTTTAAAATTCTAATTCTCATTCTAATTCTCTAATCAAACAGTTAACTCTAACATCTTAGTTAATATATATATATATATATATATATATATATATATATATATATATTTATAAATAAACAGATATTCACTACAGCACTAGCATTTCTCACTGGGAAAACCACCCCAGCAGTCCAACTACATAAAATGTCAATATTAGCAGTCCTACAATACTATAATCCACAAAAATAAGCCAACAAATTTGCAATAAAGTAAATAATTCATATTACTGACTTAATAAAACAATTCTGAATAAGCTACAAGAGGGTCTCACCCAAACAAATGACTGGTGCCAGAAACATAGCCTCAACCTATATGCCAAAAAATGCATCATCATCCCCTTTGAGGAGAGTGATGTCCCCACAAATTATCACATTAATAACAATGTTGTAAGGACACAATCAGTCGTGAGGTGCTAGGGCACCCAGGTTGATAGAAACCTGACTTTTGACCACCATGTTGTCTCCGTTGTACGGAAAGCTTTTTACATGGCCCACCTCATTAGTAAGGGTATCATCCAGGGACAAGGAGGTCATAACATGCCTGTATTCTTCTTTTACAAGAGCAATTATTGAGTGCAATGCCCCTTTTGGCATGTGCCTCAGCAAAATACCATGCCAAAAGAAAGACCACAACCATTTCTGATAAAAAAGGTCAAAGGACTGCATTCACTTAGTTATCCAGACAGACTAAAAAGCTTCTTGCTTTCCTCTGTCTCTCACTGGTCCCTATACATTTCATCACTGGCTTGCTTTCTAGGCTAAGAAAGATCCTGCCTTAGTGGTCTTTCTCCACCTCAGAAATACTGGTTATATTTAAAACGCTCACTACAAAGATCACAGTCTTCACTGCAACATAAACAAGCCACTTTGTATGGACAGGTTCTTGACACAAAATCCTTCAACTTCTGTAAAAAGCTCCTCTCATTATCAAACAAAGTAGTAGAGCAACTTGACAACTGGATGGATAGTCATAAATGTACTCCTTGAGTAAGTAGCATAGCCTTCATCAAACCTGATGGAAAATCCACATACTAAACTTTCCTATCTGGATGGTTAAGATCTAATGTTGGTTACTCAAGTCTACTTGCCCAAGAAGAGGGGTCTATTTAACTAAGAATTCCATTTGCAAAAATATATTCAGTATACATATTAAATCTCTCTCTCTTACACACACAAAAGGAGCCCCTACTTCTAAAATAGGCAACCTCAGTAATCACATGGCACAGACTCACTGAATGAAATTGTCTGGAAGTCAAAATATCTGAAAAAAAGATGGATTCATCCATGCAATTTCCCACCACCAAAAGGACCATCAATAAATCAACTGACAACTGCTCAGCAAAAAGTAAATCAATAAGAAATCCATAAACTCTCTAAGATCATACTACATACTGGAGTAAACATATAACTTCAGTCCAATCTAAAGCCATTTGACATTCAGTCATTTTAATTTGTGCAGACGTTATTTACAGACTGACAGTTTACTGAGCTGTAATGCTGACCTTCGCTTTTGAAAAAAAAAACAAATTCCCAGACAAGTGCAGAGAGGATTTTTTTTTTATTTATTATGTATTTATTTATTTTTGGAAAACATCTTTAAAACCATTATATTGATCACACGCCAAGAAACACAGAAAAGTTATTGTGATAAGTAAACCACAGACTGCTGCAAGAAATCAAAGTCACATTAGCACTCTATGCTTACGTCTGAACCAATGAAGCATACCTGTCAATTCCAAAAGAATTAAAGTAGCTTAACAAGAAAGTTATTTGCAAGGTTACATGGCAGTCTATATTGGAAATAAGCAGAGATATTAAAAAAAGCTCTGTTTCTCATAATTATGCTAAAAAAGTCTTCCAAGGTAAATACAACCTTCTGATTTAGCATGGAACCATACCTCTCAACCGTAGAGCAAGAAATCTGGACATAGCGAAAAATAAGTGTGACACAGGCCCAAAAATAGGTATGCATCACAGACACCATTGAAACAGCTGTAGCTGCAAACATTATACATCACGTATAATGTTTCTATCCTATCATTGTCAGTTAAGCATTATATGGCTCATTCAATCCTGCCTTCTTTTGCGACAAAGAAAACCATGCTTTGAAATGACAAATGCATTAAAAATAATAAAACACATTGCATCCACACATCCTGCAACTTCCTACCTGCAAACAACCACAGAGCTTTCACTGAAACTAGGGCTGCTTATTTCCCCAGAATGACAGCTCTCCCTAATTAAGTCTAATGGTATACAATCTACCAGGATCTGGACTACCTGAAATAAATTAAATTATGGCCTGTAAATTGCAAGTGCACTTTGTTTAATTAAATTATATTTCAAAGCCCACTTGCTGTATTTTTTCAGTAACATCCCAATATCCATTTCCAGGTCACTTTACAATGCATTGGCAGTGGTAGACTTTGCATCCTCCAGATCCCTACAGGACCACACTCATACTGCTAACATTGTCCATTAAATGTAAATATCCATCCACTGCAAATGACAAGAAGCTATGTCTTAAAAAATCTACTTTTGGCATGCCTAGTACCCAAGTATCAGGTTTTGAAACAAAGAAACATATTCTCCACAGTCTGCAAGTCTCTTTCTTTAATAATCATCTGCTGTTGCAGCTCTCCCAACACAAACACACACATACACACCAAAACCCCAACATTTAAAAAATGACATTGTGCCCACCTGATTTGCCAGTATTGATGAGCCACCAAAGATATGCTTACTGTTGTCCAATGTACCACTGCTTAGAACTCCCCAATGATAAAATAGTGCTGGGTGCTTTTTTGTTTGTCAAAAGAAAAAAAAAACTATATGCACACCGATGTTAGAGTTACAGGCGCGAAAATCCACTACTGACCCATTAACCCTAGGCTGCTGTCTCATTCTTACTCCCTGGAACTGCATTACCTTGGATGACTACTTTTATTCCTAAGCAAAAGACACTAATTGGAAGAGGAGGCAAAAATTCAGACATTCTTCGAAAATCCATACAGTTGAGAGGTATGATTTCATATTCAATACAACACTCTCCCTGTCAAGAAAGTTGCAATTTAATGAAAGTGCACTTTTAATATAAGATATATTTGTGAGCTAACTTGTGTTCAGTAGGTAGACTGATCGTCATTAGCCTCTTTGTGCATGTGTCTCTGTCATGCACACAAACACACACACACACAGTCTTCTACTTTCACACACAAACATTCTGCTTTCATGCATGCACTCACTCACTCATTCCATACTTACCTATTAACACAGGTTAAGTGCGGTCTCTTTCAAAGGCAGTGGTGGCAAATCCATACACGAGTCCCTCTTCAGCAAGAACTCACACACACTGATTCTTTGGCATGAACACACAGACCCTTCTTTGCCGCAAAAAAATAAAAACTAGAAGGATGCTTTGGCGCATCTGCACACCGATGTTAGAGTTACAGGTCACGGGCGCGAAAAACACAACAAAAAAGTGTTTTGGGACATGCGTACATCGATGTTGGAGTTAGAGGTAGAGGGCCACATGGAAGAGCTCTGAGGGCCGCAGGTTGGACATGTCTAGTGTAAATAGATTTTTACGAGTATATATTGTACACTTGTAAATATTTGTAAATATGTAAAAATCTTGTAAATAATAGTTATTTTTGTTTACAGATAAAGAACCTCTACTCTTTTCAAAAGGCATCATGAGATCCTTTACATCCACCTCAGCTGCCACCAACTTAAGCAAAGGGGACCATGGTTTAACATCACATCTGAAGGATGATACACTCAAGACTGCAGCACCTCCCCTTATGCTACACTGCAGTGTCAGTCAACAGTCTACCCATTGTGGGAAAATAACCCATAGCCTTCTTCACCAAAGGCAAGTGTGCTATCTGCTGATTTCTGATAAAGAAAGGCAGTAACAGAACCATGGAAAAATTTCCCATAGTTCCTTTTTGTAAAGTAATATATGCATATGCGTGTGTGTGTGTGTGTGTGTGTGTGTGTGTGTGTGTGTGTGTGTGTGTGTGTGTGTGTATATATATATATATATATATATATATATATATATGTGTGTGTGTGTGTATACATACATACATATATATATATATATATATATACACACACACACACATACAACACATATATATATATATATATATATATATACATGCACATTATATAAATATGTATATAATGTATAGATAGAAAACATACAGCTACAAACAATGATTTTTCAGAAAGTATAGCTTGATTACTGCACGTGGGCTTTTTAGCTACATTGTGATAAAGCAAAAGTAAAATACATGCTGCTAGCTTACAGAGCAAGTCTAGGCAGTAGTAGCAGCAATGACAACACAGTGTTCAGACCACTGGGAAAGAATATCCTACATTCAGACTGGCAGCAAGGTTGTCTGAGGATATTATGCCTGTACATCCACTTATATACCTCTATGCCTACGGGCTGAGGTCATTCGCCAGACATCATGATGTGTTTGACTTTAGTACACCAGCCACTAAATAGGGGCCAAGGGTACTAGCTGCTAGATCAAGGGCCTAGGGTACTAACCAAAGGGGCGGTGAATACAGCACAACGTGGATGGGCTAATATATGCCTTCGGGCAGATAGCCCAGTACCTACCTATGAACCTATGAACCTAGGTATCAGGTTACATGAGCAGAGATAAAGTACAGTTGTGTACCTACCATAAATGTAGATGTTTGAGTGTATTCACTGTTGCAGTCATTACTCGGGTTATCCTGCTGGCAGGCTACCCTCAGTTGGCCAGAATTCCAAAGTCTAGGTCCGGTTGCTGTCGCCTCTTCCCTGACGTCAGTGAGCCAGGGGTATAAAAGATGCAGCTGACGCCATTTTCTTCAGTTTTTCTTGCCCCAGATGTCAGGTGCCCCAAAACTGGTAGGCTGAAAAATATGCCAATAAAAATGCATGCACAAAAATAACATTTCCTTCATCTACAAGCAAATACACCAAACAGGTTGTATAGGATAGAGAAGTGCAGATAATTCCCAGCAAAGAAAAGGGGGATGGTGGGTGGGTAACCTGGACTGAAACAGTGAATACACTTGAACATCTACATTTATGGTACGTACACAACTGCACTAAGTTCATCGTGTTTCACTGTTGCAGTCATTACTCTCGGGTTGAATCCCAAAGCTAAGGATGGGTGGCTGGGCTAAATAGGATTAGGAGAGGCTATGAGGCCCTGCAGAACTGCAGTGGCAAAGCCTGCTCTGGACTTAGAGTAAAGAGGTAAGTGGTAGTGCTTTGTAAAGGTGTGCACTGAACTCCAAGTTGCAGCCTCTAAGATATCTTTGGTTGGTACTCCTCTGAGGAAGGCTGCTGAAGTGGCTGCAGCTCTGGTGGAATGTGGCCTAATGCCCTTAGGCACTGATTTGCCATATTGAAAATAGCAGAAATGGATGCAATGGCCTATCCATTTAGAAATAGTCTGTTTTGAGATTGCCTTTCCATGTGATCCTGCAGCATATGACACTAAAAGTTGCTCAGTCTTTCTGAAAGCTTTAGTTCTGTCCAAGTAGAAGCGTAACTGCCTGTGTATGTCCAAAGAATGCAGAATTTTCTCACCCTTGTTCTGTGGATTTGGATAAAAGGTGGGTAAGTGAATGGTGTTGAGGGCCACACTGGACACCACTTTAGGCATAAATGTAGGGTTTGTCTTCAGAGAAGCCCTGTCTGGATGAAAAATTATGAAAGGTTCCACTGCCATGAGCGCTTGTAACTCCGAGACTCGCCTTGCAGAGGTTATTGCTAGGAGCACAGCTGTTTTCCAGGATAAGAATTTTATATCTGCTGGTGATGCTGGCTCAAACGGAAGTAGTGTGAGTTTTTCCAAAACATAATTGAGGTCCCAGGCCGGAATTGGTGCTCTCCTTGGAGGCCTAATGTTTTTGGCCCCTCTGAGGTACTGCTTTATTAAAGGATGAGAAAAGATAGGTGGTTCCGTATTGTAATGGGCTGAAATGGCAGAGCCATGAATCTTAATAGATGAGAAAGAAAGGCTTTTGTTCAGCATCTCAGTTAGGTATTGTAAAATCTGAGGGATATTTGGCACACACATGTCAATGCCCTGTTCCTGGTTCCAAGCACAGAATCTCTTCCATTTTTCTGCATAAGAATTTCTGGTACTGGGCCTCCTGGCCTCCAAGATAACATCCATATCAGCTTTTGAAAGAGGAGTGCTCTGAATGGCTACATTATCCGCCATGCTGCCAGATTTAAGGTCCTGAGTTGGATGTGCAGGATCTGAATGTTTTGTTGGGTCAGCAAGTGAGAAGTTTGAGGCAATATCCATGCTGGACCTTGAGACAAGCTCTTTAGGATTGGGTACCAGTGCTGGCATGGCCAGTCTGATGCAATCAGTATCATTTTTGGCTTCTCTTGTCTGACCTTTAGGAGTACCCTGGGAAGGAGAGGCAGTGGAGGAAAAGTATATACTGTTAGGTTTTTCCAGCTGAAGGATAGGGTGTCCACTTTCCATGTTTGCTTGTGATAAATCCTTGAGCAAAATCTCTGCAATTGGCATTTTTGAGGGGAGGCAAATAGATCTATGTCCGGGCATCCCCATTTCCTTATTATCATGCTGAAGACTTGTGGATCCAGTTTCCATTCGCGGGGATCCATGAGGTTTCTGCTTATTTCGTTTGCCAGAGTATTTGTTTTTCCTGGCAGGAATTGTGCTTGCAGGTGAACTTGAAAGGCCAATGCTGTGTCCCATAAGGTCATTGCTTGTCTGCAGGGGGGGTAGGAATGTGTACCTCCCTGCTTGTTTATGTACCACATGAACACAGTGTTGTCTGTCT
This sequence comes from Protopterus annectens, assembly GCF_019279795.1. NCBI lineage: Eukaryota > Metazoa > Chordata > Ceratodontiformes > Protopteridae > Protopterus > Protopterus annectens. The sequence continues at coordinate 1,336,282,680 of NC_056739.1, forward strand.
TTATCAGTAGCTGTCCTGGATGAAGCAGGTCTTTGAAGGCTGTCAGGGCATTTTGAAGAGCTAGCATCTCTTTTTGATTGATGTGAAGATGCATCTGGCTTGCAGGCCATGTGCCCTGAATACATTTTCCTGCCATATGGGCCCCCCAGGCATAATCTGATGCATCCATTGTCAGTGTCTGTCTGGCTGTGGGTAAACTGAATGGCAGACCCTTGTTGTGGTGACAGGCTTCTGCCCACCATCAAAACTCCTGTTGCAGGCAGGGAATGAGTGCAATTACTGTCTCCAGGCTGTGGCAATGCTGAGTCCAAACACTTTTTAGATACCATTGTAGTTTCCTCATATGCAGTCTGGCATATGGAATTAATAGAATGCAGGATGCCATGAAACCCAAGGCCTGCAGGATTTTCCTTGCAGATAAGTGGGTTTTTGTTGTCAATTTATTGTAGTAAGTAGTCAGTTGCTTTTGTTTGTCTGGCGTGAGATAAGCCATCTGGGCAGTTGTATTTAAGCTTGCACCCAGGAATATTATCTCTTGAGAGGGCACTAGTTTTGATTTCTTTTCTTTTACTGTATACCCTAGGCCAATAAATAATCTTTTTACAAACGCCAGATGCTTTAGAAGAATGTCTTTGTTCTCTGCTTGAATTAGGCAGTCGTTCAAGTAGGGATATATTGGAATTCCTTTTTGTCTGCAAAACGCAATTACTGGTGCCAGGCATTTTGTGAAGACCCTGGGCGCAGTAGATAAGCCAAAGGGCAGTGCAGAGAATTGGTAATGCATTGAGCCAGCTATGAATCTGAGGTATCTTCTGCAAGATTGTCTGACTGGGACATGCAGGTATGCCTCTTTTAGGTCCACAGTTACGAGCTAAGCCCTCTTGGCCAGCATGGGCAGTAGCTGCTGTAGAGTCAACATCTTCAATTTTGGAACGTCCAGAAACGTATTTAGTATAGACAGCTCCAGAATTGGTCTCCAGGTTTTGTCCTTTCTGGGTACTAGGAAAAGTCTGGAGTAAAATCCTTGCCCCTGCTCTTGTTGTGGTACTTGCTGAATGGCCCTCATGTACATGAGGGCTATAATTTGTTTTTGTGCCTCTGCCCATTGATTGTGTGGCAGGTCTGACATACCTTTTGACCTTGGTAGAGTGTGAAAATGGAACCTGTAGCCTTGGGACACTATGTTCAGGACCCATTTGTCTTGGGTAACCATTTGCCAATTTGATGAAAAAAGTGCTAGTTTTCCCCCCTTAGGCATAGGCCAACTAGGCGGCTGCCTAGGGCGCCACTCTAGCAAGGGTGCTTTTCCCGTATTTATTTGGTATAGGTAGTCCAGGATGGGTTCACAGAGTGGTGTGATGGGGGTGCCATGGAGCCCTTTTGCCTAGGGCACCATTTGACCTAGGGCCGCTCCTGCAAACAAAGTATCATGCTGTAATGGTGCATCTAATAATTTTGCTTTAACATGATCAAGCAGATTCTATTCCTTTAACCAAGCATGCCTTCTAATAACAGAACCTGTAACAGCGGCCTGCAAGAGGCCTCCAGTGAATCATAATCACATTGCAAAGTATGCTTTCTCACTTGTTCAGCTGCATGCAATAAATCCTGCATTTCCTTGTTCTTTGAACATTCAGTATTTGTCAATAATTTCTGTTTAAGCAGTGACATTAAATATTGCTGATATTTAAGCATATGAAACTGACAATTTAAAGCCCTTACAGCCAGGGTAGCAGAAGTGTAGACTTTTTTCCCCCCATTTGTCTAGAGCCCTAGAGTCCCTATCAGTGGGGACAGGGTTTTTTTGCAGTGGAAGCTTTGACCCCTTTGGGACCCTGAGATATAGTTTCTGGGTCAGCAGCAGGGTTTTTATACAGGAATTTATGAGAATCCGGGACCCTGTAGTATCTGTCTGGCTTAGCAGGTGCAGGGGGTAAAGAGTCAGGGGACAGGCCGGACACTGAAAATACATCATCTACAATGTCTAGAACAGGTGGAATAGCAAGGAGTCTGTGCTGAGGAAGCAGCAAAAAGTGTCTGAGCCTTTTCTTACATTCAGAATAATCTTGGCTCTCCCAGTGGAAATGCTCCCTCATGGTATGCAGGGTTTCCCCAAAAGAATAATCCTCAGGAGGAGAGGCTGAAGGAATGGATTCTTCAGCATCAGAATCCTCATAGGGAAGCATGGAGTAATCCTGTTCAGAAGAGGAATCAGAGGATATAGAAACCTGATCAGAAGAATCATACTCTGTCTCTTGCCTAGGCCTCTTATCAGGAGGGGGATGGGAGCCCCTGATCACAGTAATTAGATCTCCGGCCATTTTAAGCATCTAAGTAGGAGAATGCTGTACTTGTTTCTTTGTCTTTAGAGCTGCTTTAGTCTTTGAAGCTGAAGATGGCTTAATATATAGTTGTATAGGTCTGAAGACATCCTCAGAAGCCGATGCCTGCTCAGCGGCTCCAGACCCATCTGAGGGAATGATTTCTGAGGATCCAATACCTCGAGTATCCAGAGGCCCAGTCGGCTCCACGTGGGAGTCGGAAGCGGCCTGTGGCTCTGAGGCAGCGGGCGCCAGGGGCTGCGAAAGTGCCTCACTGAGAACCGGCGAACTGGCGACTGGCCTAGCAGAGGCTTCGTCGTCAGTTTTGGACCTCGGATGCCTATCCTTTTCCTTGTCCTTGCGTTTTTTGTAAACTCTGGTTGTCGGCTGGTCCAACGGCATTATATAATTAAATCTTCGGCCAAAGTAATGAAATGCAAAATTGAACTGACGCTTGACAGTGTGTTGGTTAAATCTAGCACAAAACCGACAGCTAGCAACGTTGTGATCAGGGCCTAGGCAAGGAATGCAGTAAGAGTGAAAATCCGTATGAGGCATTTGCTTCCCACAAGAAATACAATTGTTAACTTTTTCTGACATCGGTCTGGAGCAAGAAAAAAGTTTCCCCAACGGGGTACTTAGCTTTAATGAAGACTTTGGTTCTGAAATTCGGATTTGAAAATTTCAGGAGTTGGCCAACCGGCACTTGCGAACTGCTTTTGCTTCTGGCACCTCGCGGCAAGAAAGACTGAAGAAAATGGCGTCAGCTGCATCTTTTATACCCCTGGTGCACTGACGTCAGGGAAGAGGTGACAGCAACCGACACCGGACCTAGACTTTGGAATTCTGGCCGACTGAGGGTAGCCTGCCAGCAGGATAACCCAAGAGTAATGACTGCAACAGTGAAACACGATGAACATCCTACCGGTATTGTGATACTAAACAATGATCCAAGAAAATCTATTAATTCCTTACAAATGGCAACTATATCACATTCTTATAATTTATTAGTATAAGTAAGCTTCAGCGATGACAACATTGTATTTGAAGTAAAATAATCTGGATTAAACTATCATCTGTGTAGTATGTTTCTGAGACAAACCACCAGAGTTCAAATATAGGACCTTTTAACATTACTGAAAAACTAACAGCATGTTCTGTAAAAGAAACATCAACAGTGGTGGCCTATACAGGCCTACAGAAATCAGTAGCATTGCTAAAGCTTTAAAAATCATTGAAGAAACAAATGCTATGAAATGTTTTGATAGATATGTATATTCGCCATGAATTCTCCTCATCAGCTACTGTTACATTTTCTCTATTGTGCATACTAATTGCAAGCTCCTTAAGGCGGTGGCTTATACAGGCCTACAGAAATCAGTAGCATTGCTAAAGCTTTAAAAACCATTGAAGAAACAAATGCTATGAAATGTTTTGATAGATATGTATATTCACCATGAATTCTCCTCATCAGTTACTGTTACATTTTCTCTATTGTGCATACTAATTGCAAGCTCCTTAAGGCAGTACACACAAATATGTTTTCCAGTTGCTCTTGTACAGGGAATTTTGCCTAGATGATGTTAACCTTTCCAGACTAATGAGTCGGCTACTGTCCCTGCAGCAGTTATCTGCTACTAAGCATTTAACATTTTAGAACAACCTAACGTAGTCTTAACTGCATTTTTCATTTTTTTTTTTTTGCACATATTTAAAAATCTACTAATAATCCAAACCTTAACTCAGTATCTGCTCTTTTAGAATTCTAGTTGAGAGAATTCAAATTTTATTAATATGGAATCATGCATAAACATATGATCTTTGACAGTTACAAATTCTTTCAGAACACCTCTTCTTACAGTTTAAAGATGTTGTCAGACATATCCCAACACCACAGATTTTTTAACAGCATTTATTTAGTGTTATTACTGGTGCACATCCAGTTTAAAAAAAGAGTACAAGCTGAACCAAAAGCATTTAATGTACATCTTATATTCCCATTTATTTTTCATTGTGGATTTCCCTGATTAAGGGCAGCTGAGAAATCCATCTTCGACGTACAGTTTCAGCGTGTATAATTCATAAACTGAAGTGCAGCTTTCTTTTAGACCTGCTCATTTTCCAGACAAGTTTCTAGAGAAATGTATTTATTTATTTGTCTTTGTTTACCAAGAAAGTCCGACTGGCTAATGCCCATTTTCAGTGGAGGCCCAGGGAGAAAAGATCCATTTTCTAACATTGCATTATACTACAATCCAGTTAAACAGAGAGTAGTTACATTTCTGTTCACATTTACGCATTCTAAGATTTTACAGAGGTGGAAATTACTAAAGAGAAAGCCCATGTACAACTTAGCGGATTGTATAGACAGCAGATATGTATAAAAATCGGTACTCCACGACAAAGCAGACCCACAAATAAAATCCAATACTCCTTTATTTTAAAACAAGTAAGCGCTTTCGCGTTTGTATAAACGCTTCATCAGATTTTCAGATTTCTTTAATAAAAACTCCATTTAAATATCATGACTTGTGTAACACCAACCAATAAAATTCTATCTAGATAATCATAGAAAATTTAAAGTGCCATCACTTATATATACTTCTCACTAATACATGTCATGGCATTCAACAACATAAGAGCTTAAAAAATGCTTAAAAAATTCAACAAGCATACCTAATCAATATGTTTATAAAACATATATAGTCTCATATAAGACAATAACTAATGCCTAATATTTCTTATTACGGTTAGTCAATGTTTTAGGGCATGGTCTTTAAGAAAGGGTTTCAAAGAAACCCTCTCATTCAGGCCATGCCCTCTGTCTGCTTGTAATCTAATGATCCACTTCCCTTCTTCTTTCTCTATATAATTTCCTATATCTCCTAGTCTTTCTGTGGGGACAGCTCACTCTAAAACTAAAAATTTAAAATTGTGTGTAGTGTCATTATGGATAACATGTCTAGCTATCGCATTGCTCTCATTTTCTCTACTAATAGCATATACATGTTCCCTTATTCTTTCTCTCAGTGTCCTATTCATTTTCCCAACATAAAAACTATTACATTTTTGGCACATGGCTAAATAAACTACATTCCTCGTCCAACAATCTGTGTATTGTTGGAACTCATATCTCTTATGTGTATCTGGATGTATGAAGATGTTGGTATTAGCTATATATCCACACTGATTACAGTGGCGACAGGGGAACGTCCCCTTTCTAGCTGAAAGAATTTCTCTCTTATTTCTCTTCTCATAACACAAAATTTGTTTTAATGATTTTGTATTCTTATAACTAAATCTAGGACGAGTCCCTACTACTCTTTTTTATATCGTCATCTAAAAATAACATATTCCAGTTCTTATTAATTAACTGTGTTATTTTCTTATTGTTGTTCATAAAGGGAATGAGAAATCTATTGAATCTAAGAGTAGAAATATTTTCTTGTCTACCCTGTAACTAACCGATCCTCTTAATATAGGGTTGGCCTACTGTGTCACACTCTATCTCTTTTATTGCACTTAAATCATTCGTGTGATATCCTCTTTCTACAAAATCTGTCCTTACATCTCTAATGGCTTCATAGAACACCTCATCCTCACTTACTATGCGTGAGTTCCTGAGTGCCTGACTCTTAATATTCTTATAGATATGTGATGGGTGCATACTGTCACGATGTAAAAATGCATTCCTTCTACAAGGCTTCTTAAACACTTCAGTAGTAATCACGCCATCACATTTCTTCAATAACACATCTAAAAATTCGATTTCATTCTGGGAACTTTTGCCAGTCAAAGTAAGAAAAGTCGTTGTTTCATTAATATAAGTAATAAACTCATGCAATGTAGAAAGATCCCCTCTCCAAATGAGAAAGACATCGTCTACAAAACGCCTGTAATATTTAATAAATTGAGAAAAAAACATATGTTCCAAGATATAAGTATATTCCCAAAATGCCAATACTAAATTTGCATAAGAGTTGGCACAGGGTGTGCCCATTGCTACACCCATAATTTGTAGAAATTATCTTCTATCATATGTGAACACATTATTCATAAGTATAAGATCCATCAACATAGTCGAACATTTATTCTCTAGGGTCTTCAGAGCTTGCCTTTCTTCCTTGCTCAAGTTATAAAACTCAGGCTTAAGTTGTTGTTTATCAAGCTGAAAGGCAGTTAACAGATCTTTCTCACATGCTTTCTCAAAGATCTCTAACAATGGATGTAGCGTAGGCATATAAGTCGAAGGTTTTCTAAAAATAGATGAGTATCAACATTGTTACTATTATCACTATATTGTAAAGACAGTGCCAAATTTCTCGTAAAACATTTTACATCAATTACCAAATCAACTACATCAACATGTTGTGAAGGGATGAAAGACAGTCCCTTATTCAAAACTGCTTTCTCTATAGATGTCAGTACATGCTTAGATAAATTTATTGTAAGGTCCGATTTACCGGTTTCGGCAATTTCTTCTGAAACTCGTGTTGTTCGCCTGAAATTTTCCATTTCCTCCCTATGTGGTGTGGACTCCATGACTGCCGATGTACAGGTAGAAACGGAAGCGGAAAAGGGAGTGATGATAGATCACTCATAGTTGTCGCTGATCCAGTAGTTTGTATGTGAACTTTCCTTCTAACGACAGGCTCTTCAAGAACTGAGGCCTGTCTATCTATTAGTTCATTACTTGCGGGTGGTGTCCCTGCTACTACCATTGTTGTCCCTCCACTGAGGGGCGGAAATGATGTCATATTGGTGGAAGTTGATGGCTGAACAGGAAGTACTGTAGGTTGTCCTCTCATATGGGAAGGGGTTATTGAAGAAAAATGATGGCGTGATTACTACTGAAGTGTTTAAGAAGCTTTGTAGAAGGAATGCATTTTTACATCGTGATAGTATGCACCCATCACATATCCATAAGAATATTGTTAAGAGTCAGGCACTCAGGACCTCACGCATAGTAAGTGAGGATGAGGTGTTCTATGAAGCCATTAGAGATGTAAGGACAGATTTTGTAGAAAGAGGATATCACACGAATGATTTAAGTGCAATACAAGAGATAGAGCGTGACACAGTAGGCCAAACCTATATTAAGAGGATTGGTCAGTTACAAAGTAGACAAGAAAATATTTCTACTCCTAGATTCATCTTATGTCTCATTGCGAGCACTTCATGCTTCCGTATAATGTCCTTTGAATAAAACGTAATTGCAGCATTCCTGGACAAGGAAGTAAATCCCAAAACGAGCACTATTTAAAGTGCTAGCGCACCTGAATTACAAAGCTACATGTCGACCCTTTAGTGTTACGATTATTACTAAACATTTAACACACCTAAACTAAATAAAATAAAATATGATTAGATTTAGTAAACAGACAACAAATTTTTTAATAGGTTCTTTATATACTAACAGAAATAGCAACCTACGCATAGTTATTATTAGAAAAAAAGTTAAACATTGTTAGATATACAGAAAGGCAATACTCAAAACATAGTTATATACATTAATATTAAGAAGTTCTAATACTAGAATAGCTGTGTGGGTTCATAGATTGCTACGAGAATATCCACCCTGGGGCTTGTATAAGTCTAGTCATTGCAGTTCTCTGGCTATTTCTTTCCATATTGCTTGCTTACCTGGACACCTGTTTGCCGGGTTGACTGTTATGATCCCCAGGGTGATTTTCCTCTCTCCCGTCCAGTCATTGGGGTTCTTTTCCAGAGTCTGGCCAGTCTGTGGGTCGGTAACCTATCTCTCCACTATGTTTTACTTCAGTATTTTGAATCTTAAAATATGTAAAGACTATTATATAAGTTTATGTATATATATATATATATATATATATATATATATATATATATATGTACATATATTGTCATATAAGCTGACACAATTTTAGGAGAGAGTTCTGGAATATGACTTGGAAAACTACTTTCTCAAAAGTTAAATAATAAATCTAATTATTTCATAAAGAGTGAGGAAGAAAATGGGAAATATTCACACAACTATAGAATAAATAATATTCTTATAGCACTGATCCTACATGATAGAGACTCTAGAGGTGGAAAATTACCCTAAACAAATTGCGAGTATAATGAAACTACAATCTAAAAAGAACATAGGTATTATGAGAATTTAACCAAAATAACTAATTAACAAGGTATTGGAGTCTTTGCAATGTGAATTAAAGCAAATGTGTCATGTTGGATTGATATGTGAATTGTACTAAGATGAAACAAATTTTGTTAAAGTAATTGAAAAATTGTTTTTGTAACTCTGATTATAAGAAACTCTGCAAGTAAGATTTAACAAGTATAAGCAGGTTATTGATGTATAAATATTATTGCTTTCACATGAATTTGCATAAAATTGTCTATTAGCTGATCATATTAACTTGTTAATATATGTAAACAGTGACATACTAAGCATGAGGTTAAGAGAGATTAGTTTAAACATTAGTCACAGATTTAGAAGGTCTGTGTGGGCATTTGTGTTACTCATGCAAAGAGGTATATTACCTCATAGAGATAGGAAAAGGTGCAATAAATTAGAATTAGTTAAATTAGAAGTTTCATTGTTTTCTTATACTGTTTTGGTGTCTACAGAAGATAAGCAGATCTTCTATGTAAACAGTAGTGTAAATTATACATATAATGCAAACCAAGAGTTAAATCTATGTATATCAACTGACATACAAATAAATCATAAACCAACACATGAAATATCTATCTATAAATGTTAAATGATTAAATAATAATATCGAAAGGAAAAGTCTATAAAAATACATAAATCTACACAATCCACAAATAGTATTTATTCAGGAGACGCATCTATTAGATAAAGATATAAACAATCTCAATATTAATAACTACACAGTATTAGTAAGTTCTCAATACAAACAAAAGAAGAGAGGAGTAGCCATATTAATGCATAATACAATTATTTCTCCTAGAATAATTAACACTTATCAAGACACATCTGGTATGTTTTGCTTAGTAAATATAGAGTTAAATAGGAAAATATACACTTTTGTTAACCTATATTGGATACCATGACTTGGCGTAGGAACAGTAAAAAGTACAGTTTTGTACCTACCATAAATGTAGATGTTCGAAGATCCACATTGCTGCAGTCCTAACACTTGGGTAGTCCGCTGTCCCAGTCGGCCCGAATACCAAAGTATAAGGCTGACGTCGGTCAAGGCGCATTTGTCTGACATCAGGACGTCAGGGTACAAATGCGCATGACCGACGTCATATCCTCAGTCTTTTCTTGCCCCAGATGTCAGAAGACCCTAAAAAGATAAGGCCAAAACCCAAAAAACACCAAAACACTCCTGTGCCTAAAATATGTGCAATATATACAAATGTACAAAAAACAGAACCTCACCCACACAACCACCCCTAAACACAGAGGGGAAGGAGGGAGGGTGGACTGCAGCAATGTGGATCTTCGAACATCTACATTTATGGTAGGTACAAAACTGTACTATGTTCTTCATCTCACATTGCTGCAGTCCTAACACTTGGGTAGAATCCCAAAGCAGAGGTAAGGGAGGATGGCTAAACTATAATGAAGCAGGAGCTGCCAAAATGCCCTGCAACACAGCAGTGGCAAAACCAGCCCTGGACTTAGAATAGAGAGGAAGGTGGTAATGCTTGGAGAAAGTATGCACTGAACTCCAAGTAGCTGCCTCCAAAATATCCTTAGTTGCCAGCGCCCTTAAAAATGCTGTTGAAGTGGCAGTAGCCCTAGTGGAATGAGGCCTAATCCCAGCTGGAATCTCCTTGCCATGATGGGAGTAACAGAATGCAATGCAAAACCCAATCCACTTAGATATAGTTTGTTTTGACACAGGCTTGCCCTGAGAACTCAAAGCAAAAGAAACAAACAACTGCTGAGACTGCCTAAAATCCCTAGTCCTGCTTAAATAATAACGCAACTGCCTGTGTACATCTAAAGTGTGCAAAATCTTTTCCCCTATTTTGGGGATCTGCATAAAAGTAGGCAAATGAATAGTTTGGTTTAAAGCCACACTAGAAACCACCTTAGGCATAAATGAAGGATTAGTGCGTAATGTTACCCTATCCTTATTAAAAATCAAAAATGGCTCCACCGCCATAAGGGCCTGCAATTCAGAAACCCTTCTTGCAGAAGTAATGGCCAACAAAAAAGCAGTCTTCCATGACAAGTATTTCAACTCAGCAGTAGCCGCAGGCTCAAAAGGTTGTAGAGTAAGTTTCTCCAACACAAAATTGAGGTCCCAAGCAGGAGTAGGAGCTCTTCGGGGTCTTATATTCTTTGCCCCTCTAAGAAATTGCTTGAACAAAGGATGAGAAAACAATGGTGGGTCACAATCATAGTGAGCTGAAATTGCTGCAGCATGAATCTTAATGGAAGAGAAAGACAAACCTTTGTCCAATAGCTCAGTAAGATATTGCAGAGCCACACTCAAATTAGGCTCAGAAACATCCAAATCCTTTGCTGCACTCCAAAATAAAAATCTCTTCCATTTTTCTGCATACACTTTACGTGTACTAGGTCTTCTGGCTTCCATAATCACATTCAAAACTTGTTGAGGAAGTTGAGACCTGCTGTGGTTCAAAACAGAATATGCCAGGCTGTTAGATGAAGAGAGTGAATCTTGACATTGAGTAGATGACCGTCCCTCTGAGACAAAAGGTGTGGAATTAAAGGTAAAGGCCATGGAGGCTTTCTTACCAGATTCCTCAGTAATGGGTACCAGTGTTGCCGAGGCCAATCTGGAGCTATCAAAATCATCCTTGGCTTGTCTTGTCTGACCTTTAGGAGTACCTTTGGGAGGAGAGGCAGAGGTGGAAAGGCATACACATGAAGATTTTCCCAACTGAACGAAAGAGCATCCACTTTCCAAGCTGTGTGATGAAAACTTTTCGTGCAAAACTTTGGCAGCTGGTGGTTTAGTGGAGAAGCGAACAGATCTATGTCTGGAGTTCCCCATGACACTGTCAATTTTGAAATACATGAAGATCCAGTTTCCACTCGTGGGGATCCATGATTTGCCTGCTTAACACATCTGCTAAGGAGTTCTGTGCTCCTGGCAGAAACCTTGCTTGAAGAGTAAGCTGCAAGCTGAGCGCAGTCTCCCACAAAATCATTGCTTGCCTGCATAGAGGATAAGAATGTGTTCCCCCTTGCTTGTTGATATACCACATGACAGTTGTGTTGTCTGTTAGAATCAACACCTGCCCTGGAAGAAGTAACTCCTTGAAAGCCATCAATGCAAACTGGACTGCTAACATCTCCTTCATGTTGATATGTAGATGCTGTAGTCTGGCAGGCCACTTGTCTTGTATCCACTTTCCATTCAGATGAGCTCCCCAAGCTATGTCTGAGGCATCTGTCGTTAGAATCTGACTCGCCTCTGGCCGGGTCACAGAGAGTCCCTTGTTTAGGTGACATTCCTGAGCCCACCACAAAAATTCCTTTTGAATGCAAGGTATTATTTGAATGACAGTGTCCAGATCCTGGCAGTGCTGTGTCCATACATTTTGAGATACCATTGTAGCTTCCTCATATGCAGTTTGGCATTGGGAAGCACCAGAATACAAGATGCCATGAACCCTAATGCTTGAAGGACTGTCCTTGCAGTCAGCACGGACTGATGAGATAGTTGATGGAAGTAAAGGGATAGACTCTTTTGTTTGTCCGGGGTTAAAAAGGCCATCTGGGCTGCTGTATTCAGTCTCACACCCAGAAAGCACATGTCTTGAGAGGGTACTAGACTGGACTTTATTTCGTTCACAGAATACCCCAGGCATCTTAGCACTGCTATCACATATTCCAGATGCTGAAGAAGCTCGTCCTTTCTTGAGCCAGAATCAGACAGTCGCCCGAGTTAGGATAGATTTGTATTCCTTTTAGCCTGAAAATGCTACAACTGGAGCCAGAACTTTTGTGAATACTCTGGGCGCAGTAGATAAGCCAAAGGGCAATGCAGAGAACTGATAATGGGAATTTCCAGCTCGAAACGCAGATACTTCCTGCAACTGAGTCTGATAGGCACATGAAGGTAAGCCTCCTTGAGATCTAAAGTTACCATCCAGTGATCTTTGCCCAGCAGAGGTAAAAGCTGTTGTAACGTCAACATTTTGAACTTGGGAATGTCCAAATAAGTGTTGAGGGTTGACAAATCCAAAATTGGTCTCCACGTGTTCCCCTTTTTGGTACTAGGAACAGGCGAGAATAAAATCCTAGGCCCCTTTCTGGCACAGGAACCGGCTGAATGGCCCCTATCTGGAGCAACAGAAAAATTTGCTTGTGAGCCTCTTTTCTTTGTATAGGAGGAATGTCTGGCATGCCTTTTAAAGGAGGCAAGGTATGGAAATAAAACCTGTAACCGTGGTGAATGATATCCAATACCCATCTGTCTTGGGTAATAACACTCCAGTTTTCTTTGAAAAGTGCCAGCCTTCCTCCCAAAGGTGCTGCCAGACGAGAAGGCTCTGGCAGCTGAAAAGGCAAGTCATTGGGTCTGCTTACGAAAGGACTGACCCCTGCCCTCACCAGAAGACTGGGCAGGCGAACTGCCTGTTCTAGGCCTAAAAGAACCTTGAGCTCTGCCCCTACCACGTCTAGATCTACCCCTAGACTGAGAATCATAAGAAGGATAAGTCCACCCCTTAGTAGGCCAATTTCTACTAAACCTTGGAGGCTGAACCTGTAAAAAATCTTTAACAGTCTGCATAGACTTAGCCTTGTCCTCCATTCTTTAAAACTGCGCCCACAGGCGCACCAAATAACACATCAGATTGTAAAGGAGCATCTAAAATCCTTGTCTTTACATGTTCAGCTAAATTCTGATCCCTGAGCCAGGCGTGCTCAAGAACAGAAGCAGTGGCTGCTACCCTCAAGAGGCCTGTACAGCATCAAAGCCACATTGCAAGGAATGCTTACCCACCTGTTCAAACATGAACTAAATCCTGCAACTCTTTACACTCAATACCTTCCGCCAGAGCATCTACCTTAGACTTCAATTGTGAAAGGAGATAATTTTGGTATTTCAACATGTGAAACTGGCAATTCAAAGCCCTCATGGCTAAAGTGGAAGAAGTATACACCTTTTTCCCCCATCTATCCAAAGCCCTTGCCTCTTTATCAGAAGGAACAGGATTTTTAACAACAGAAGCCTTAACACCTTTAGGGCCCTGAGAAACAGTTTCTGGGTCTGCCCTAGGACTCTTAAAAAGATACTTATGAGCTTCAGGCACCCTATAATACCTGTCCGGTTTAACTGGGGCAGGAGGCAAAGAATCAGGGTTCAGGGAAGCCTCTGCAAAAACATCCTCTACCACGTCCAGAACAGGAGGTATAGCTAAAGGCCTATGCTGGGGTAGAAACAAAATTCCCTAAGCCTTTTCCTAGAATCAGAGAAATCTTGACCTTCCCATTTAAAATGCTCCCTCATGGAATGAAGGGTCTCTGAAAAGAAAAATCCTCAGGAGGAGAAGCCAAGGTGTAGAGTCATCTACATCAGAATCAGAATAAGGAGGATACTCCTGCAAGTCTTCAGCCGAAGACTCAGAAGTCTCCGAACACTGCTCAAAACTCTCAAGCTCAGGTTCCACCCTAGGCCTCTTATCAGGGGGGGGGTATAGAACCTCTAATCATAGTAATCAAATCTTCTGCCATTTTAAGCATATGTTTCTTAGGCAGAGACCCCGAAGAACTAGGGGAGACCCCCACTGAAGTTAACCCTGGCCTGCCTCTAGAAGCCGCCTTGGAAACAGAAGGGCAGCGCCTAACCACCTTAGGAAGGGAGGGAAGAACAGCTACCTGAGAAGCCCCTTCAGCCTGGCCTACCTCCTGAGAGGACACATCTTGTAACAGTAAAGTCTCTCCCTGAGAATCCAAAGGAACTTCTGGTAGAACCACCGGCTCCACCGAGCCCTCTAAAGAACCGACGTCCGGGACAGACGGTTCTTCCACCCTAGGCTTCACTGCTTTGTCCTTGCGCTTTTTAGACGAAGCGGGCGTCGGAGCATCCGACGGCATGTTGTAATTACAACGCTTCCCAAAAACTAACCTGGCACAATCTAATCTTCTCTTAATAGTGCGTTTGTTAAATCTAGCACAAGAGCGACAGCCAACAACGTCGTGCTCAGGCCCTAAGCAAGGTATACACAATGTATGGTAATCTCTATGAGGTATCTGTTTCCCACAAGAAATACAGTTATTCACTTTTTCTGACATCCGGTTAAATACTGAGGCAAGAAAAAACCAAAATATTCCAACGGGTACTTAGCCAACTTTGATTCGGTCTGAAACTCCGACTTCAGAAAATTTCAGAACGCCAACCTGCACTCGCAATACTGCTTCTGCATCGGACCATGCGGCAAAAAAGACTGAGGATATGACGTCGGTCATGCGCATTTGTACCCTGACGTCCTGATGTCAGACAAATGCGCCTTGACCGACGTCAGCCTTATACTTTGGTATTCGGGCCGACTGGGACAGCGGACTACCCAAGTGTTAGGACTGCAGCAATGTGAGATGAAGAACATCATCATATTGAAGAAATATTACATTTAACTAAAGGTAGTCTAATAATGGCAGGAGACTACAACTGTACAATAGATGACAAAGATACAGATTCAAAAAGTAAAAGAAGAAAGTTACCTATATCAAAGACACTTTCGAAGTTTACAGATGCAATCTCCATAAAAGATATAAATGAATTTGCTGACCCAGACTCATTAATTTACACTTTTTACTCACATAGATATAAGACTAGTTCCAGAATTGACAGGATATACATATCTAATGATCTAGTAACAAAAATAAGTAATGTCAAAATAATAAACTGTCCATTATCAGATCATAATGCTCTGTTTTTTGAAATGTAGCTTATGCATATAAATAATAATCCCATAACAAGAATACCTTCATATGTTACAAAATTAACAGACTTTAAATAATTTTTTGAAGGTGAAATAAAAACTTTCCTTGAACTAAATACCACAGAGAACATTTCAGAAATATATATCTGGGACTCCTTAAAAGCATATACATATGGAAAAGTACTATCCTGGTATATTAATAAAAGAAAAATATGGAATAAAGACATGCTAGAATTACAAAAGAAAGCCGATAAATTAAAACTAGAAATTCAAGAAGGAAATAAAGATTTAATTCAAGAATTACTACAAATTAACAACAAATATGTGGAAATTTTACATCACAAGACAATGATTAACCTAGAAAAGATAAAATTAAATTCTTATTCAACAAATCCAGCACATCAGAGGCAACTAGCTAATAGAACAAAAAAATAAATAAAATCTAAGCAAATAAAATAATTATATATCCCTAATACAAAGAAAAAAGTCACGGATCTAAATAGTACATTAGAAGCCTTTAGATTACAACACAACTATGATAACCTTTCAAGCATTTATGAAAATCCTGACAAAGATATAAAAAAATTATCTTAAAAACAAAATTCTTACTAGATTAACACAGGAGCAAATTGACACTATAAGCAAACCAATTACTATGACAGAACTAAAAATCACAGATTAAAAAGCTTAAATTAAATAAAGCACCTGGCCCTGATAATATAATATCAAAAATGTATAAAGTAATACCTAATCAAGCTATATCTTTATTCTTAAAAGTATACTCCATAGTTAATCAAAATATAATTATACCACCTTCATGGAAATATTCATTGATATCACCAATAATTAAATCAAAGATGAGAAACAATGTTCGTCATATAGACCAATATCCTTATTAAACATCAATTATAAAATGTTCATGGCAATATATGCTGACAGAATTAAACACTTTCTTCCCATGCTAATACATGATGACCAGATAGGATTCATCAAAGGAAGAAATACATATGATAATCTTAAAAGAATTTTGTCATTGATAGATTATAGTAAACATGCAAACTTGGATTTAAATATAATATCCTTAGATATTAATAAAGCATTTGATTCTGTTAACTGGAATTTCCTTACACTAGTCCTAAAAGAGTATAATTTTCCTACATCTTTTATCGCCCTTATTCAGTCACTATATAAAGACTCCATAGCATATGTTAAATTAGGTTCATATAGATCTGGTCCCATACCAATCAAAAAAGGAACTAAAAAAGGCTGTCCCCTATCACCACTATTAATTGCATTACTTATAGAACCATTTGCAAATCAGATAAGATCAAGTAGTAATATTACAGGCGTCTGCATCAACAAAACTTTATCTCTTAAATTACAATTATTTGCAGACGATATACTTCTTACCCTATCAGACACTAATGCATCTTTACAAGCTTTGTTTAAAGAAATAAATAATTTTCAAACTATTTCAGGTTTACAGTTCAATGAAAACAAAACAAAAATTATGTCATGTAATACTAAAAAGAAACATATAAACAAAAAATATTCCAAATACATAGCAGAGGATAATAAAATAGTATATTTAGGCATAGATCTACTTAAAGACTTAACTGACTCACTTACATATAATTATAATAAAACACTAGATAAAATAGAGCAAGCAATATCTACCTGGAACAAATATATGTTTACAAAGGGAGACAGATTATACCTCATTAAATCAATTATTTTCCTAAAGTATTATATCTAATATGTTTTTCACTGCCACCTCCCAAGTATATTACTCAGAGATATAATAAACTAATATTAAATTTTTTATGGTTCCCAAACAAACCCCAAATTGCTTTAGATAAACATTTACCAAACTGAGAAGATGGAGGAATTAATTTACCTGATATTGAGATATATATTATGTCCTCTGTTGTTAAAAATATAACCTTATGGTTAAATGCTCACTGCAAACCTATATGGAAACAATTACATGAACATGTCTATACTGAACTTAGTTATAACAACAGATCAGACCATTTAACTATAATACCATTTCCTTTAGTTTGGATGTTAAAAGATTATCTAGAAGGCAAAAATAAAAATAATAAACTGCCATCCAAATATATGAACATCACACTAACAACATTTAAATCGTTCATAAACAAAGTCCCAAATATTAATTCATGGTTCTTTCTGATCTTTCCTATAGCCTTCACACCAACTATCCTTGATACATACCAAATTCATAAAATGAACATGCTCAAGACAGGCTCAATAAGCTACTGGCATCTGCTGGCAGAACAAGAGAAAATATTAACTAAAGATCAGATAACCAGAAAATATAATATAAATAATGACTCATGGCTACTTTTGCAAAATCTAAGACAATATCTTATAAACAGAATTGGACAAATGCAAGATACAGTTAGACATACTGTCCCAAAATTTATTGATTACATTATTATAATTAATAATCAACCTTATCAAGGTGCTGGATATCTATCTAACATTTACAAAATAATTCAAACAACAAAAATATACCAAATAGACACCTACTGGAATTATTATACACAGATAAATAATCACCCTCCTAACGAAAAGGGAAAAAAAGATTATCTTAAAATCTTCCAAGAAGTCATCATTATCATTAAACTTGCAGTTATTCACATGGAGATATTTGAATATAAGTTTTTATACACCACATAAACTGTCTAAGATCTATGCAAGTGAAGATCTATGTTGGAGATGTCAGACATTAAAGAGCAGACTGGCAACATATTTTTTATGAATGTAAGTGTCTTACTTTGTATTGGAATAATATTATTTATTTTTTTCAGACTGTTTTTAATTATAATTATCAATTATCAAAATCAATGATTTTATTCAACTCTCCTGTTCTGGACTGGGTGCCAAAAAAAGATTTTCAAATCTTATGGACTTTAATGGCGGCAGCTCGCAAAATCATCACCATTCACTGGAAAAGTGAGACTCCTCCTACATTTAATGGATTTAAAAATTTAGTTAGAACAGTTGGACAAATGGAAATATCTACTCTGAAGAACAGAACTACCAGACTTACAACTTTATACAACTCTTGGATGAAAGTACTAGAAACAATTGAGAAAATGGACAAAGATATATGAACTTATATATCATACTTCAGGTTACACCTTAAACTTATTTATGGCTTTCTTCTTAACAGACACCAATGTATATAGTTATATAATGTTTTTAAAGTTTATAGGTTTTACAATTGTATATATATCATATTCATTTTTGATTTCTTGTAATATTTGACAAATTATCAATAAAAAAAAAAAAAAAAAAAAAGAACTACCTAGCAAAATGTACCCATCAGCCTTTGGAGATAGTAATCTGTGACAGCACAAGACAGCTTTAAAGCAGAAGCAACTTTATTACACAACTGCTGGTAAAAGCCCATGTTTGTTTTTTTACAACTACATGTTTGTTTTTTTACAACTACAGTTCTTCAAAAAGCTTCATTATGTTAATGAGGTGGAGAGCCAAGTGCTGCAATCAATATTTTTCTTCACAAAACTATTTGAATCAATATCACATGTTTAGTTATGCTGCTAACACATCTACCAACATTTATGCACTTTTTTGTAAAGTTATAGTTACACAACTCCACTCTAACTGGGTTTACTATCTGTGGGAGGCAAGTCCAGTGCTTACCGGTAACCACCAAACTGCACTGTTGTGACAAGGCATAAGTCAATTATTTAAACAGATTTTCTCACCAACTTTAGGAATGGAAGGGCATAGCAGAACTTCAACAACATTCGTCTGGGGTTGTGTTGGACAATAGCAGATACAGACAAAGCAGAAAAAAATGGGCATATTGCTTTATGTGTACATAGAAAACAAGATCTCATTCTTACCGTAAGATCAAATTCCACAGAAAAACTTTAGTCGAAGGCCAGTCCATGATACTTTTAAAATGTAAAACATCTGTTTTTTATGCTATACAATGCCAAAAATTAAATCAAAGATTTGGGGTAGGGGCAGACTTTCTACCCCCCTCCCCTTGCAAATATTCCACCTTCAAGGTCACACAACTGGGGATAAAACAGATACTTAATATGATACTTTGCAAGAGATGGCTTGCACCTGTCACGCCTAGGCTTTCGAATACTGGCCAAGGCTCTTGCTGCCCCCCATAGTGCCTTTTTTAGGCAAGGCTCAAAAGTCAAACTCACCTCCGTAAACAGAACAATTAACAAAAAACTGAAGGTTATGCTACTCAACGCCAGGAGTTTAAATTTCAAAATGCATGCTCTGGAAGCACTCCTCAGTATGGAGAACGTCGGTATCTGTGCAGTAACTGAAACCTGGTTCAAGGCTCCAGAGAGCACCCCAGCACTACCGGGCTACAACTCATACCACACGTTTCAGCCACAGAACACGGACCGAAACACAAAAGGAGGGGTTGTATCCATATTCATCAAGGATACCTATACCTCCAGGATAGTGGGGCAGCATGATACCTCTGAGATCATCCATGTGCAACTAACATCGGGCAAATCTGCAATACAAATTGTGGCCTGCTACAGATCACCCTCCATGACCCAGGACCACCACTCCACCTTTCTGGAGACACTGGAAAACATGAAGATCCTACTGAACACCCTGATATTGGGCAATTTCAATTACCCTACCATTAACTGGGAAAACTACTGGAGTACAAACTCTCAGGCCCAGCGCTTCCTGGAATTCATCAACTCTAATGCCCTGGATCAGCTGGTAAACTCCCCTACCAGGGGTGAAAACATATTGGACCTGGTCATCACAAACATGGGCGACAGGTGTTCCACATCAGAGGTCAACCCGTCACTGGTTAGATCAGACCATAAACTAATCACTCTGGATGTTCACACCCTACCACCAACCCCAACTAAGGAAACCACAGTAAAAAACTTTTCTAAAGCAAACTTCACCTTACTTAAGACAGAGGCGGTAAGTTTCACAGCCCCCATGCTAAAGGATAATGCTGCCCAAGATGCAGAAACCTTTACAAATGCACTCTATGAGCACCTACAAGGATGCATAGATCATGCCATCCCTAGCAAAATCAAGACTCACTCCTCTAAGAGAAGGAAACCAGTCTGGTGGACCCCTGCCATAAACAGGCTATAAAATAAAAGGAGGAAACTAGTTCAGAAAAAAAGCAAATCCCAAGAAGGAAAGACAGACCTGATCAGTATCAGTAAGAAACTAAGGTCTCTCATAAAATCATCCAAGGCAAACTTTGAAAGAAAAATAGCCAAGGGCTCAAAAGATAACCACAAAGCCTTATTTAGCTTATGTTAACAATCTAAGTGGCAACTCACAGATATGCACTGAATTAGTGCAAAATAGCACAAAATATACTCAACCTACTGATATTGCCAACATCCTGGCAGATAGATTCAGTGCAAACTTCACACCCCCTCTCACCCCTAAAAGGGCCCACAACAATACCGGAAAAGTGTAGTGTCCCAGAAATCACAGACGCACAGGTGAAAACAGTCCTTTCAAAAGCCAAAAACACAGAGTCAATAGGGTCAGATGGTGTCCCAGGCTGCGTCTTGCACGAACTACAGAACGAACTAACCCCCACCTAAACACGCTGTTCAACCTCAGCCTCTCCACAGGCTACGTGCCCATACAATGGCGCACAGCAACGGTTATTCCACTCCACAAAGGAGGGGCCACAACTGACCCTGGTAACTATCGCCCCATAAGCCTGACTAGCCTGGTCTGCAAGGCTATGGAGCGCACCATCATGGAACAAATTAACAAAGACATTGGGAACCTCCAAACACTTGATCCGACCCAGTTTGGCTTTGTTAAGGACAGATCATGCCTACTAAACCTGGATGACTTCTTCGAGACAGTCATAAAGGCCATAGACGAGAGAAAGGTTGCTCACACAGCCTACCTTGACCTCATCAATGCTTTCGACACCATTCCCCACTCAGGAATTACAGAAAAAGTCACCAGCCTGAACATAAACACCTACATCACGAGATGGGCTGCAAACTGGCTTACAGACAGAACTCACACGGCTCCAGGTCTGAGTCTAAACCAGTCACAAGTGGTGTCCCACAAGGCTCGGTCCTGGGACCCCTACTGTTTGTCATATACTTCTCAGAAGTACAGACAAACACAGGAGGACTATGGCTAACCAAGTTCGCGATGACTGCAAATTGGGAGCCATAATTGACTCTCTGGCTGACACGGACATCCTCCAAAAGGGCCTTACTGAGACGATCACCTGGTGTCGAAGTCATGGCCTCAAGCTATATGCCAAAAAATGCATAGTCATCCCATTTGGGAAAAACAAAACACCCACAAATTACCACATAGGTCGCAGCCCCCTTAATACAGAAGAGGTAATAAGAGATCTGGGGACCCAGGTAGATCGGAATCTCTCCTTTGACAATCATATTGTCAAAGTAGTTAAGAAATCCTTCTATGTGGCCCATCTAACTACTAAAGGGTTTGCATCTAGAAATAAAGAGGTTATAGTGCCCCTCTACTTGTCGCTCATCAGACCCATCATAGAGTACAATGCCCCATTTGGGATGTACCTCACAAGACACTTCCAGCAGCTGGAGAGACCACAAAAGTCCCTCACCATAAGGATTACTGGCCTCAAACATATGTCCTATGCAGCCTGACTGCAAAAACTCCGTCTGTACTCAGGGGCATATCGCTTACTCAGAGGTGATCTCTGCCTGACTTACAAAGCCATGTCCAACTCAGAATTGATGGGCATGCTCCACCTAAAGAAAGCGCTCTAGTGAGCTAAATCTCACCACAACAATAAAAAAAACATGCTGGAGGGATAGATTTCTGTCACAGAGACTTCCAGACTACATTAGGCAGAGCCCCTCACTAACACTCTTCAAGTGAAACCTTGACGAGTGGATGGGTAACAGAAAATAAACCCCTGGGATCACTTCATTGGCTCTGCTTGACAAAGGATTAGTTAATTAACCAATGGGGCAGCGAAAGCTGACACACTCTGGCTAGGCTTATAAATGCCCTCGGGCAGATAGCGTAGTACATACCTATGAACCTATAAATACAACTCAGATTTCTTTCTGTAATGTAGTGCAATCTGGATAACAAATTTGCATTCAATACACCACCAATTTATAATTAAACCTTTCAAAGAAGTGGCTGTGTCCTGTACATATTTAAATTTGATGAAAAGTTTAGTACATTAATGTACATATGCTGCTATTTTAGCCCTATACATTGTGTATTTTTCTGCACACCGCCACACTTGTTGTGAATGCAATTGCTGATACAGGTGAAATCTATTTCACAGAGTTTGTTTCATCTGAAAGATGAAAAAGCTCAATTCATTTACTTTTCTGTATATTTTAAACCTTTGTAATTATCAACATATGAACCATATAATAAGCACATATGAACCATATAATAAGCACACAGGACAGGTAGATCAGACTACTCACTCAGTTATGAAAAATTAATAAAAACACTGGTATAATGCACCATCCAGATGCAGAGAGCTACAAAGCTGGTCATAGATGAATGAAGGTGGGATTTCACATTTTTACTGAAGTTGTGAAAGGCACTTTTCTTAGGACATTTGGGGGTTATATTTACAACTACTGTTCATAAGACCTGTGATGACCCACCACTAGACCAGTAATCAAAGAGCCTGAATCCTCACCACTGGCACCTGGGGGGGGGATGTTCACTGGGAGGATAACAGGTACATGCACAGTATTTCTAGATGCAACTCTACATCAAGTGAAATTTCCCTTAAGAGCACCACAGTCAGTCTGGGGCTGGTTTCTCCATCTTTCTCCAGACCCCTAATAAGACTCCCCCACTGGCACAGCTAAAGAGTTGAATCCTTAGCCAGGGTTCCAAGCCAAGTACTTCAACACTCTCTCCAACCATTGCTTCATGTCCATGTTCAAGTAGCTGACACACACTCTTGGAGATTTGTTTTACACACATTGCACGTATTATGTTTATTGTAAACAAACACATCAGGATGGATGGCAGGAACACTGAACATAAACAAACTATCTGACTGACTACATACTTTTATGCCCTCACTCTGGCTGCTCACTCAAAATGGCACTCTTGCTTGCATGTGCTCAGTACTTACATGCATGTGCTACCTCAATGGAAAGCTTCTTAAAGGTATATCACACACACTGATCTACATCCTCCCTCTTTACTGAGCTGTCTCATATAAACAATGACATTTCAATAGGCATGCAATTTATACAGACCCTAGTAAAGAAAAACAACTATCATGCCCAGGTTGCCGTGTATCTGGAACTAGATTTTAAGATGCGACCTGATCTCGTGACATAATACTTAGGACTGGGTTTAGCAACAGGGACAGTCACTGGGGAGTGTTCTGCTTAAGACGTCTCAGGGATTTTCTTAGGAACTGGGACTGCTGACAGAATGTCCTCTGGAACTGGAACGCTGGAAAAGTCACTCTAAGAATTAGAGTCTTTGTCACAGGCAAGATGCTGTAACACTGGTTCGGACATTGGGAACAAATGTTTCTGATTTCGTCTGAATTCCATTCCTTGTGATTCCACAATGTATGATCTCAGCTCCTGACACAAACTTTTCACAAATCCGATGCAATCAAAACCTTTTGATGTCTACAGCCTTACTATTTTCCCGTTTTGTAAAGAACGGAGCGATTTGCTGGTTTTATCATAGTAACACTTCTGAGAAAAATGCTTTTTCAACAGTTGGGCTGTTTCTGCTTTGTTGTTCTTAGCACATACAGCCAATAAATTACTGCTGATTAGTCGTGTTTTTCCAGTTTGTCTCGACACAGGTGAACCAAGATGTTTACCACGAGGAATGTTTCTGAGATTTAATAAGTTTAGAAGAACATTGGTATTATCATGTTTGGATTTTTCTAACAGTTATTTGGCACTTTGAACTGCAAGTTCAGCCAAACCATCAGAATGAGGGTATTCAGGACTACTCATAATATGAACAAAGTCCCACGTTTCTGCAGATTTCTTGAAATGTGGTTATTTCTGTTGATGCGACTTTGTACTATTACATACTGAACAAGATGAAAGTACTTTCTCAATATCTCTTGACACAGAAGGCCAGAATACTAGACCTCTCACCCTTCTTTTGGTAGGTGGCCGCAATGCAAAATCTTAAGGTACTCTTGTTGCAAGGATTTTGGAACAATCACTTTAGGACCATTCATGATAATACCATTGTCTGACAAAATCTCTTCTATGTATGGAAAACATGGTTGCACTTCTACTGGTAAACAAGATTGCTTTGAAGGCCATCCTTGACTGATAAAGAGGTTTAACGTCTGGAGAATTGAATCTGAAGCTGTGTGAGTTCTGAGCTCATCAAGATGTGTGTAAGAAAAATTTCTCACTTTCATGACCTCAAAATCAAGCTGCTCTTTGTTATGCTGTTCTGTGTTTTTTTCTGGGCAAAAGTGGACACAGTATCAGCAAGATAAAGACGTTTGCCTTTTGTGTAAACAAGACTGAAATTGTACTTTTGCAATTTAATCATCATACATTGCAATCTAGCTGGAGCTGTATGCATAGGCCTTCTCAAAATAGGGACTAAAGGTTGGTGATCAGTTTCAATCTGGATAGGTCAACCATACATATAATCATGAAACTTCGAACATGCAAACACAATTGCCAAAAGCTCTTTCTCAGTCTGGGCATACTGCATCTCAGTGTGGGTTAGAGTTCTTGATGCACAGACTACTGCTCTACCATCTTGAAGAATGACACCAACTAGACCAAACATAGATGGATCACAGGAAAGAGTAACTGGTTTGTGAATATCATAGCAGTTGAGAGTTGGAAGACTAGCAATTTTCTGTTTCAAGGCATCAAATACTCTTTGGTGCTGTTCTGACCATGGCCAAATTACATCTCTGTGTGTCGGCTCTCATAATGCTGCTGAAAGTTGGCTTAAATATGGAATGAACTTTCCTAGATAGTTAACCATGCTAAGAAAGCGTTGTAGGGCTTGGACATTGTCTGGAGCTGGCACCTCGAGACTTGCTGTTTACTTTCAAGAATCTGGTCGCAAGTTTGAACTGGTAAAAAGTGACCAACATAAGCAACTTCTCATAGCCTGAATTTGCACTTCTGAGGATTCCACTTAAGATTCACTTCATGTGCTCTTTCCAGAACTTTCTTGAGGTTTCTGTCATGTTTGACTTCATCATTGCCTCCTACTAGAATATCATCAACTATAATAGCAGAGGGATAGCCCAAAAAATGTGCTCCATCGCATGCTGAAAGACTGCACTGGCTAAATTTATTCCAAATGGGATTCTCAGAAATCTGCATCTTCCAAATGACGTATTAAATGTGGTTAACAATGAAGATATTTGGTCAAGCAACATTTGCCAAAATGAACTCTTTACATCTAAGACAGAAAAAATAGTGGCATTTGGCATGAGGGTAGTAACTTCTTCAACTGTGCACATTGGATGATGAGGTGTTTTTAATGCTTTGTTCAGATTTCTTGGATCAGTACATATTCTGATATCATCTGAGCTTTTCTTATGAGCTACTAACATGGAGAATACCCATTCAGTAGGTTCTTCTACTGGACAAATTACTCCTAGCTGGACCACTCTGTCTAGCTTGGCTTTGAGTCTGTTCTGCATAGCTACTGGACCTTTTTGTTGTGGTCTGATAACTGGGCTGACCTCTGGGTCTAACTCCATGGACTACACAACTGGTAGTTTGCCTAGTTTGTCTGCAAAAATATCAGCATACTCAGAAAAAAATAGTTGGGGCAAAATTTGAGCTGCTGTCATTCAGGCTTACATGCTGAATCTCTATATTCAATGAAAGCAGTTCCATTTTCAAACTGTCTCTGAGGCCTAATAACGACAGTATGTGTCTCTTGACTATGAAAAATTGCAAGTCATAGCTGTTCCCAGCACAGTAACATGAAAGAACTACTGAGCCTTAGGTTTGAATCTCTTCACCACCATAAGCAACAAGCTTTGCACACTTTGTCAAATCAAGATGTTCTGTAGCTTTTACTCTAGCAAACGTTTCTGCTGACATAACATTGCACTTTGAGCCAGTATTTACTTTGAGCTCTACATGACTCCCATTAATCCAAACAGTACAAAATATCTCATTCTTTGCCCACAAATCTACTGCATTGACTGTTTCACCAAGCACAGATACATCATCAACAGGAAAAGTAGAAACAGATGACGAAAATGTCCGTGCAGAGTGAATGCTCTGTTGTAAAGTCTCATGGATTGATGTTATTTGGTTTATGGAACTTTGCAGGAACGTTTGGCACCCCATTGAACAAGAAAAGTAGGGTCGCAGCTTTCTAAAGTGATCAACTTGCCTCTTATAATGCCCTCTTTTAATACAAAAGAATGTGTCTTATTTGATTTACAAAGATTTTTGAAATGATTCCACTTATTTCAAGAATAACACTGTAGACCAAAAGCTAAACAATTTTCTCTTTTGGGTTTATGACTTCCACCACAATTACAGCAAATGTAAATAAAATGTGGTACTTCAGCTAACTTCATTAATTTATAGTTGGTATTAGAGGTGAAAGTAACCATGAACCATTTTTGCTTTACTAAGCATGCTCCAGAATTTGCTGGAAAGACTCAGGCTTTCCAAGGGACTGTTTCAGGATCTGCAGTAGCTGCTATGTGCTTGGGCATGTTTCTTTTAACCATGTGCTGTATACTATCAATATGATCTTCATCACTGTGCCTTCCACTGCTTTTCTCATTTGTAAGCATACTTGTGTGCTTTTCTGTAATCTTGTATATCTGATAAATATCAATGGCTTTATTCAAAGTTAAATCACCATTTCAAAGCAAAATCTTACTGAGTGTGTCATTATTAATACCACAAACAAACCTGTCCTTTATCAACTCATCCCTTAAATCACCAAATCTGCATATTTTAGCCTTATTTCTCAAGTCAGTTATATATGCTACAAAAGTTTCACCAGACTTTTAATTCCTTGTCTAAAATAAGTGCCTTTCTATTGTAACATTTGTTTGGAGGTTACACATTTCTATAAATTTACATTTTACGCACTGAGGGTCTTCCTTTGTTTCAGTTGGTACCACAATATGGCGGCCTTCCCCCTCCCCTGCAAACACAGCAGGTGCATACACAAATGAATGCTCTCTTTCAATTGCCTCCAAACCAGCTAAATTAAGCACAATAAATGCTTTTGTACATGTGTATTTTGTCAGAAAAAGCAGCCTGTATGAAAATATTATATTCCTGCTCAAACGCTCTCCAATTTTCTGCAATAATGTTATCAAACACAAGCTGTGCAGGCCTGCAAAAACATTATGCCATGCCCACAGATTATACTAAAACACAATGAAAAACTGGACCTTGTAGTTATGTACGAACATTAACATATACCAGGTACTTATACTAATATTCAAATGCCCAATCAACTCTTAAAAATACTGTACTCTGCGAAATATGTTTTGAAACAACTGCACATTGCGAAATATTCTTTGAAAAGACTACTTTGTGAAATAAATTCACTGCAATGCTGCACACAGTTGAAAACACTTTGCACACTTCAAATACTTTGGATAGCTTTAGTTAATTTTATGTGATTTGGATGTTGTTTCAAACGTTTTTATAATTATTTCAAATATTTTTATCAATAAGTCACAGTATTGGACATTTCATTAAATAAGAAATTTGTTTTGAGCATTCTGAGTGCTTTCTTTTATATCTCTAGTGAAAGAAATCATTTAAGGGAGATTTAGTACCTGGAATTTGTTTCTGATTTGTTTTACAAGTTGTTTGAGCAGTACGGACAATCCACTCCTGTACATTCCTCCAGCTTTAACCTGCTGCCTCATGGCTGTAACTCTGGATCCCATTCTGACAACCATGTCGGTCTTCTTATGTACATTAAAAAGATGTTGAGGCTTGGGTGTTCATTTAAGTAGTTTACTGCATACAAACACATCAGGATGAATGGCAGGAACATTTCACTTAAATGAGCTATCTAACTGACTGACTACATACTTACATGCTCTCACTCTGGTTGCTCACTCAAAATAGCACTCTTGCTTGCACATGCTTAGTACTTATATGCAAGTGCTAACTCACTGGAAAGCTTCTTAAAGGTATATCACATACTCTGATCTACAACACACACACACACTCCTGGGAAAGGCTGGTACAGATTTACTAGCTATGCCCCCTTCTGCCCAGACTTATTACCACTGCCACCACAACCCCTCACCAGCTACTTTAAGGCCCTTAATAAAGGGTGTCCAATCATACTGTGTAATATTACTACTAATACAAATGGTAGTCTGATCAAGAGCAAGGCTATTAGGAGTGCCCCACAAAGTGACACCACATAAATATGCAAGTTCTTTCAGAACTTAAATATCTCTATAAAGATCAGCCAAAATGAAAGGTTTAAGTATATTTAATAATAAATAATAAAAGAACAAGAAAATATTAAGTATATATTCACAGTGACATCAGAGTTCAAAATCACAGGAAATGTTTAAAATAACACTGAAGGACAGTCTAAAAACAAATAAAGAAAAACAATATCTAAACTAAGCTTCACAGTATTCCTGACTGTATCTAAGTGAGTTACTATTCCCTAATGTTGTGTCTTTCGGCTTTTCCTGGTTAGGGGTCGCCACAGCGGAACTCCGGTCCGCTAATGATTGGCAGTAGATTTTTACGTGCTGAGTTGTCAGCCCTGATGCACAACCTGCAATGAAGGTACGCCCATTCATGCATGTCTCCACACAGAAGATGCTCTAGCTGAGAATCGAACAGGACAACGTTGTACTGTGAGGCGACAACGCTACCGCAGCACCACCACCGCTACTATTCCCTAATAACATACTTAATTAGAGCAAGACAGATAATGTGCTGAACAGTTCTTCTTGTTAATGTCAGGCCCAAGACAGAATACAGAATGCTATGTCACCTTAAGAGACTCCTCAAAATAATATCTAATATATTACTGCTGGGATAGCTTGCAGAATCACTTCTTGTCATCTGACTTCTAGTTCCCCTGCAGAACCCCCATTGCTGGAAGCTGGCAGGACTTAGCACCTACCTGTAAAAATACATAAGCAAGGGCCTTTTGTTCAGATCTTTGGTAGGTGGTGGAAGTCATAAAACAATTGCATTCCTCCACACTTCAAGACTAGTAATTAGTTCATCCCAAAAACAATATAGAAAGCTTCCTATTGCAGACTATGTGTATCTGGCTGCATTGAAACCTGTGAGATAGCATCTTTATGGCCTAGCCTATAAAGTAATTTAATTTCAGATATTTTTCTAAAGTTTACTGGACTGAGGTTAACCCTCCAGTTTCCTCTATTAAAACATATGCATGTAAACAGTTACAATAGTGCATGTACATTTCTGTTCTCTCCAGTAAGGCACACTCTACATACATTTCAAACCCAA
Organism: Protopterus annectens; assembly: GCF_019279795.1. Classification (NCBI taxonomy): domain Eukaryota; kingdom Metazoa; phylum Chordata; order Ceratodontiformes; family Protopteridae; genus Protopterus; species Protopterus annectens. Next base: position 1,336,312,375 of record NC_056739.1, read on the forward strand.
GCACGTTACGAAATACCTTTTTAACACAAACTTCTGTACAAATTAGTTTGATATACACATGACATACAGTTCTAATACATTTCCAACACAGGCATCTTGTATGACCCACAGTTCTAATACATTTGTAACACAAGCATCTTGTATAAATCAATTTTATATCACAAATGACATATAACTATTTGCAGAATTCCAGCTAGCTGTGCTGGCAGTACCTCCTTTCAACAAATGACAAAGAATAATTGACATCTGTATGGAATTTCATCCTGCACAAATTAAAGCTATGTACTTACCATAATAACAGATATTGAGGAAGTAGGTCTATCCACTGTAAAAACAGACTGATACTTCAGACACAAGGACTGTCCAATAAGTAAAACTTTCCCGGGCCACCTAGAACCTTTCTCTCCACCCATAATGCACTACACTTGCCCTGTTTCTTCAGATCTTCTGCAGTGGTGCTTTAGTGGTGTAAGAGATTAAAGTAGTAGTACCAGATCCACTTCAAGGAAGGTGAAGATAAAGGAAAGTACAGTTGTGTAAGTCAACTTACCACAACAGTAGATGTTTGAATGGATCACTGTTACTGTAGCCTAAGCCATATGGGACAATCCTTCCAAGGATCAGGCATCTGAACAATATTCAGAGATTTTAGGTGCCTTCTATGCATACTGTATGTCCAAAGAGACACAAGTGCACGCCAGTATAAAAGCAGATGTACGGGCACCAAAATTCAGTGTTTTTTTGTCTCACAGTAAAAGGAGGCTGAATTTAAATAATCATATGCTAGAAGAAAGAATAGTTGTGTAAAATCTTACCATAACAATAGATGTCCCTCTCTTCCAAGTTGCAGTATTCTTTACATATGGGTTGTCTTCTGCCTTACAACCCAACGTCTGGCCAGTATACAACATCTTTTAGCCACTGCCAGTATGTGGGATATTGCATGTATGCTCTGACAACATCAGCCATAAAAGGACATCCCACATGTGCCATCCTCAGAACAGGAATGTCCCATGAGGAACAGCAGTCCTTATGAGATAAAGAATCCATCAAGGAAGGGATAAGATGCAGGGGAAAAGGTGGAAGGGACAGAATACTGCAACATAGAAGAGAAGCACATCTATGGTTATGGTAAGATTTTACACAAGTACTCTATGTCTTTCTATTCAATGTTGCAGTGTTCTTTACATATGGGAGACGGCCAAAGATTAGTAGAAAGCATGGGAGGTGAAAGGAACAGATGAATTATGCACTGAAGAATTTTCAACAAATCCATGGAGAATGGCTCTAGCAAATCCTGCTCTAGACCTAGAAATGGTATCCAACTTGTAATGTTTGGTGAAAGTGTGCACAAAAGATCATGTAGCAGCCTCCAGAATAGAATAGTATCCAGACCTTTAAAGAAAGCCCCTGAAGAAGCAACACATAGGTTCATAGGTTCATACTAGGCTATCTGCCCTAGGGCATTTATAAGCCTAGCCAGAGTGTGTTTGGCATTCGCCACCCATTTTAAATGAATTTTGCTATGCCCTTTTTCGAGGTTAGTATACTGTGCCTCTGTCTAACAGTGGCACAGAAGTGATACCCGGGGTAAACCTACGATCTCCCATCCACTCATCAAGATTCCTCTTGAAGACAGTCAATGAGGGACTCTGCCTAACCTGGACTGGGATTTTATTCCAGAGTGAAGGGAGCCTCTGGGTTATGAATCTGTCCCTCCAGCATGTCCTATTTATTTCAATGCTGAGGTTCAAGTCTCTCGAGCGCGTAGCGCGATGGGATTTGAATTTTCTGAGGTGCAGCATATCCATTAATTCCAGGTTGGACATGGCTTTATACATCGGGCACAGATCGCCTCTGAGCAGGCGGTATGCCACTGAGTAGAGCTGGAGTTTCCTTTAACCAGGCAGCATATGGCATCTGTTTGAGCCCTTTGATCCTCTTGGTGAGGTACTTTTGGGGTCTTTTCAGTTGCTGCAAGTGTCTGGTAAGGTACATTCATTAAATGGGCTCTAACAGAAGCAGCCAGAGACTTACCATGAAAATCATAACAAAACACAACAGTTTAAGAAATCCAAGAGGAATGTGTTTGTTTAGAAACAGGTAAACCCAGAGCCCTGGGATGGAAAGACGCAAAGCTGATCTGTTTTCCTGACAGCTTTAGTCTTGTCTAAGTAAAATCTAAGTTGCCTATGTACATCCAATGTATGCAAAATCCTTTCACTACAGGACTGAGGAGAAGGTAAAAAAGGTGGACAATTAGATAGATTGATTAAGAGACATTTCATCACCACCTTAGGCATAAAGGAAGGGTTGGTATGCAAAGAAACTGTGTCCTTGTGAAAAACCAAGAAAGGTGGCGATACCATCAAAGTCTGAATCTCAGAAACCCTCCTACCAGAAGCACAGTTTTCCAAGTACAAAACATTAGAGAATCAGAAGCTTCACGCTCAGAAGGGGCCACAGTTAGCGTCTACAGGACATAATTAAGATTCCAAGGAGGTAGAACTGGTTTCCTGGGAGGCTTAATATGTAGGTTGCCTTTAAGAAAAAGTTTTACCTCCAATCTGGAAGCTAAAGGAGGTGATAATAGCAGACAAGCAGAAAGAGCAGAACAGTGGACTTTCACTGAGGAATATGACAAATCACTGTTAAGTAATTCACACAAGTAAGAAAGTACTACTAGAATGTCCACAGAAAGTGGATCTAGATGTCTAGAAAGGCACCAGACAGAAAATCGCCTCCACTGGAAATTTAAGAATTTGCAGTAGTTATGTTTCCAGGCCTCCTGCAATATCCAAAGCACATCATGAGAAAAAAAGGTGCCTGAAAGGGATCAGAAGTTAATTATCCACAGCGTCATTTGTAATGCTGACAAATGTGGATGAAGCAAGGATCCCTTGTCCTGTGTGAGTAGGTCCATCCGTTGAGGTAACTTGTAGTGATGGCCCTTGGCTAGATGCAGAAGAAGAGGGAACCAATGCTGTCTTGGACAAAAGGTAGTCACCAACAAGATTTTTGGCTTGTCCTGCTGAATTTTCAGCAAGACTTTCTGAATGAGGGGGGGATGCATAAAGAAACGTCTCCTTCCATGAAAAGGAAAGGGCGTCCACTTTCCAAGCCAGAGGATGTGAGTCTGACACAAAACAGAGGAAATTGTCTGTTTAGAGGGGATGCAAAGAGGCCCAGATGAGCCGTACCCCAGTGGTGAACCAGATCCAAGAACACATCTCTGTAAGGCATCCATTCGTGGGAGTGTGTCATGGACCTGCTTAAAGTGTCCAACACAGAATTCTGAGCAGAGTGTATGTAGACAGCATATAGGGTTACCTTGTACTGAATTGTCAATTCCCATGCTCTGACAGCCAACCTGCAAAGAAGGTAAGATTTGGCACCCCTGTTTGTTTATGTACCAGAGAACAGTAGTGTTGTCTGTAAAAATTTTCAGAGGACATTGTTGAAAGTGAGGATGAAAAGTCTACAAAGCCAGAATCATAGCCCTCATTTCTGTGATGCTGATGTGATCCCTCTTTTCAGATGGAGACTAGAGACCCCTTTCCTCAAAGAAAATGTTGCCCCCCCCCCCAGCCTGTGTCTGAGGTGTCTATGAAAAGCTGTTGAGAAGGCTGGGGCAAAAGAAGAGGCAGGCCTAGATTCAGAGAAAGCTGCTGAATCCACCAGAGGAGCTCTGTTTTCAGGTAAGGGAGTACAGGAATCAGAACCTCTAGAGGGTGGGCATGCTGAGACCAAGTTGTCTTTAGAAACCACTGAAATGTCCTCATGTGAAGTTTTGCAAAGGGCAGCACAGGAATCGTGGAAGCCATGAATCCAAGAGGTCTTAGGAACTCCCTGGTCGAGATGGAAGGAAGAGGCAGAAGGCTTTCCATGAAGGTAGTAAGAGTCTGAACCTTGTCTGTTGATAGGAAAACCATCACCAGGTCCATTCTGAACCTGCACTCTAGGAAGATGTGATCCTGTGAAGGAGTCACAGAGAATTTCTTGAAATTTATTGTGAACCCCAGGCTTTGAAGGAGATGAATGGCCACCAGAAGGTTTTGAGACAACTGTTCTTAGTGGCGAGCTAGAAAAAGAAGATCATCCAGATACAGATATACCTGAAAACCCTAAACCCTCAAGAAGGCAATGACAGGGGCCAAGCACTTTGTGAATACCTTTGGGGCAGTGGAAAGACCAAAGGGCAAGGCAGAGAACTAATAGTGCAAAGAACCCAACAAGAAAAGCAAAAATTTCCTGTACTGAAGAAGAATGGGAATATGCAGATAAGTATGTCTGAGGTCCAAGGAAGCTATGAAAGGCTGAGGGGAAATCAGAGGAAAGAGCATCTGTAGGGGCAGCATCCAGAAAGATAGCACTTCCAGAAATGTGTTCAACTGGGAGAGGTCTAGAATTGGTCTCAAAGGGCCATCCTTTCTTGGAACCGGAAACATTCTTGAGTAAAATCTCTGCCACTATGATCCAATGGAACACTTTGAAAAGTGCCTTGAGAAAGAAGTTATGATAGGAGCTGTGGAAACAACTCTAGCTGATTGCAAGGGAGCTGTGGAATTCCCATGAAAAGAGGGAGATTCTTCCAAGTCATAAAGTATCCTTTTTGGATGATAGATGGAACCCAGGAATCATGAGTGATCCTCACCTTGGCTAGAAAAGAAAGAGAGGTGAAGAGATAGAGGAGTATGACTTGGAACAGCCTGCTGGTAGTGACAGAAAACTGGGCTTGACCTGAAAAGTCTGCTGTGTTGGAAGATCCGAGGCAGAAGTTTTGGATAGTGGAGGTCTCCTAGCTGATTTCTTAGACCTGGGAGCAGATGTAGATGCAGAAAAAGAATAAGCTGGTCTCCTAACAAAAGATGCTTTGGCAGAGAAGTTTCTATGAAATTTAGGAATAGGAGAAACAAACAGGTGCTTCAAATCTTGGAGCTCCTTTCCATTTCTGGTAGAGCTTTAAATAAGTCTACAGCTGCAGATCCAAAAAGAGCAGCCTTGTCCAAAGGAGCATCAATTAATTTTGCTTTTATATCTTCAGTTAATGGTTGAAGCCTCAGCCATGAATGTCACCTAATCACAGGGGCAGATGCAGCAGCTTTGGAAGACTCCTCAACAGCATCATAGCTGCACTTAATGGAATGTCTTGCTACTTGAGATGAGGCATTCAAAAGAGACAAGACCTGTGTTTTAAACTCAAAGTCAGGTAAATGAGCAAGAGCTTGCAAAGCCTGAGAAAGCAAGGCCAAGGAACACCTAGACATACGAGTTTGGTAATTAATTGCTCTGATAGCTAAAGTGGAGGAAGTGTAAACCTTCTTACCCAGTGTCTATAGAATTTTACTCTCCTTATCCGATGGTAAAAGTCTGGCTGAAGAAGACAAACATGAACACTTATCAGAGGCTATAGAGACAACAGCCAGATCAGCAGAGGGACACTTATAGAGAAACTTGCAGTCATCTGGCACTTTGTAAAATCTATGTGGCCTTTTAGGTGCAGGGGCCTGCTAATCTGGAGACTTACAGGATGAGGCAAAGACATCCAGGAAAGCTGGAAGAACTGGAGGCACTACAGATGGTGAAGGGATCTCCATTTGCAGAAGGTCATAATACTTTTTTGTTCATCATAAATCTGGGAACAATCCCATTTCAAAACTCACTCATTTTATTAATGGTCTCTCCAAAATAAATTTTTTTCAACAGGGAAATCCCCCCATTAGATTCCTTCTCTGGTGATGCATATTCTAGGAGAGAGGTAATTTGGGTAGAATATGCATCAAGTCCCAATAGCCTGAACAGGGGAGGAAGAGAAAAAAAGAAAAGGGAGAGTAGAGGAAGGCTTCAAGGCCATCAAGACCTTAATAAGACCCTGGGAAAAAGCATCCCAGTCAGAGTGTGGAGTCAAAGGCATATTAGGATGTTTGTTTTTTTGTTTTTTTCTTGGCACATCCTTCTGCATGAGGAGACAAAGAATAGCTTGACCTAGGCCTAATGTCTGGAGTAGTCAGAGAAGGACCCCTAGTTGAAACAGCAGGAATGTCCCCAAGGTTCTCAAGCACAACAAGCCGTGGTTCCCTATTCCACCTGAAATGGACATCTGCATTGCCCCGGGACATGCTAGGATCTGATTCCTTGGCAGCTTGAAGAACTGGACCTGACCTCCAAGCATACCACTGGGTCTTCGATGACCTCAAGGGATACATCAGAGGTAAGAGGCACAGCAGAAGGGAATTCAGGTATTTGTTTGCTCACTTTCCTCTTCAAACTCGGCTCGGCTGAAGGATCCCTGGAACTCTCCATAATGTCTTTGGCCACATGTTTAAGTCGCTGATTCTCCAGGTAGAGACTTAAAGCTGAAAGTCGGCTATGCAAAGTCTTAGGCACAAAGGCCTGACAAATGGAACAGGCTTGATAGTCGTGACTAGCCCCTAAACATTAATGACAGAGGTTGTGGCTATCTTTATGTGGAATCTGCCTTTCAAACCTACACTTGTCCTTCCTGGATAACAAAAACAATAACAAAATGCAGTAGCAAGAAATTCCTAACAAGGCACTTATCTGAATATGACAGCAACACACGGAATCCAACTGCAGACTGTACATAGAAGTCAACCTTCCAAATAGTGGCAGAAAAAATATAAGGATGGTATGTGCGGATGTTCTTTTATGGCCAATGTTGTCAGAGCATACATGTGATGTTCCATGTAGTGGCAGTGGCTAAAAGCTGTTGTATACTGGCAGGACGTCAGGTCGTAGGGTGGAAGACAACCCATATGTAAAGAATACTACAACATTGAACAGAAGGACAAAGGGTATAATACCAGGGTTAAGGGGAAAACACCATGGCAGGAAGATTAGAAAAAGGATTAAGAACCAGTAGGAGACACAAAGGAAACACAAGAAATGGAGTAATGAGAAAGGGCATTACAACTGCAGTTATCTACTCGAACATCTGATCACCTACTGTTATGGTAAGTTTATTTTCATAACTGTACTATCTTCAACATTAGATCACTGTAGTCTACGCTATATGGGATGATTACCAAAGTTCAGATAGCTAGGGAAGAGGAAAGAACTGAGTATAGAAGAATAGTTCTAGCAAAACCTGCTCCTGCTCTGAAAGAGGAATCCATCTTATAATGTTTAATGAATGAGTGTACAGATGACCAAGATGCTGCCTCTAGAATACTTCCAGAATCCATCCTTTTCCAAAAAGCTCTAAAAGTAGTCAAAGCTCTGGTACAAGGGTAGGACATCTGACAAAGGTAATGACAAGAGGATGGGTAATGCAATAAATAATTTATCATCATCTAGACAGCACTTTTTCATCCAACATTGATGATTTTGATCTAAACATAAAGATGGAGTAGCAGGCAATCCCCACCTACTTCCAGACATGGATGAAGAAGGTGATCCTTTTTTAAGATTGGGAGAGGGATGTAGGCATCTCAAATCGTGAAGCCAAGCTGTTCTGCTCAGAGGCTTAACAACCCTGAAGATCCTGTAGTCAGAGAGATAAATGTCTGATGTAAACACTGGAGCAAAGCAGAAGGTGCTGAGGGCCATGCCCATCAACAATGTAGCCTGGTATCTGAGAGGACATTACACCAGTGGCAGTGCTAGTAAATGTGGAGTTGACAACAGGAGTGCTGATGTTGTCAGGCCCAATGCCAAGACATCCAGCACTGATGCTGATACCAGAAAGACCAAGTCTGGGTCTGCAATGGCCGGCATTAATACAGATGGAAGCACTGATACAGCAAGAACCCTCATTAACTTGCCCAACATAAAGTTCATAACAATCTGCACTAGTGCAACATTAACTAGCATTAGTGATGGATAACATAGTACTGTAAGAGGAACTAGCAGTAAGGTCAGTGCCAGACGCAATGGAGACAGCATATTGGTGACTGATGCTGGGCAGATGTGCCAACAATTACAAGAAAAGCATATAATTGCAGACTATGGGGAAAACAGAATTCCAAAGAGTCTCTGCACCCTGAAACTGAGTGGTTGAGACAAGAGGCATTAGACCATATGCTGTAAACCCACACAATGTCTTCTGCCAGTCTTTTATAATAAAACAGGAAAAAAGGCAGACCTTGGTCTATCTTGCCTAAAATCTTCTCACCAAGTAAGAAGCCTTCCCTCACCCTAGATTCCAACACAATAACTGCTGGCAGTTTAATAGTCTCCCACAAGCTGTCAGTTGTTTTGACTCCAGCTGTTGAGTGAAGGTGTCATAATGGAAAAAAGAGAGGAGACTTTGGGGAAAGGCTTTCCCTTAACTTTAGTAGGAGCAGGAAGTAGAAATTCCCTGCAGTGATGACTTTAAGCTCTGGACATTCTGGAAAAAAGCAGGAGACTCGTCTAAGAGAGAGATGCAAAGGAGGTCATTATGATGCCTACCTCAGGTCCTGTTAAAGTCTTTTCAGAGGTATGTGACTTATTAAACAATATAAAGGCACTCTGTGTGCTTACTGGCAGGCAGTAATATACCACTGAAGCCATATCTGTGAAGCAATTTTTGAGACTTGTGAAACAGTAGACCTGAAAAACTTGTGCTTTTCTAAAGTTGGACCATACCTCTATACCTCTTAGCACATGAAATCTGGACAAAGCCTAAAACAACAGGGGTACAAAGGCCCAAAATTAGGAACAGATTTTAAATATGGCTCTTATAAACTTAGAAAGTTGCTATTATAACAGGACTTGTGTTTGCATGCATTTTTGAAGGATATGAAGTCTGAAACTCAAATGTCTGTTTTTGCTTAGTGACTTCAGTCCTTAGTGTTATGAGGAACAGACCAAAAATATGAGGCAACAATCTGGACAGACCATGCTACGGAAAGTAAGGTCCCAAACCATAACTATGTTTAGAACAAAGTGTTTTAGAAGTAACTGCTGACTGACATAAATCATTAAACTGGTACTGCTGCAGTGTGATGTCAAACAAGCTCTACTGAAGCATTTCAAAGATGATTACATCAGATAAATAAGAAATTTGAGTCATCCACTGCATATTGAATTTATACAGCACAAAAACAAAGTTTTTTAAAAAATTCTAAAAATAGTACAGAAGGAACATTTCTAAAAGCCTGCTGCATGCCTCATAACAAGTGTATCTCATTTTATAGAGAATTATAATGTCCAAATGAGAAAGTACTGACTTTGTACATAAAACTCACTCAAAGCAGATCTGTCATTGCAACCTGGTCTACTACTTGTTACCTGTGTACTGTAACAGCTAACCAAACATCTTCATAAAGTAATTAATTTGTTAGGTATCACTGCACTGACCAGCTTTCAAAAGTTTTAGAGTTACTAAGGTTTTGTTAATTTAGATTTATTAATCAGTTACAAAAAGTAAATGACACACAACTCATTCTGAAGTTATTTTCACATTGAGCTACTTTTTTCCACAGTTCTCAATTTTAGCATCATTCTATGTTTAACAAAAGGAGTGGTATTTAACTTTTTCAGTCTTTAACTGCACCCTGAGAAGTCTCCTTCACCTTTATAGGTGAACTGCACCAGTCAGGAGTAATGTATGCCCTTGAATGAAGGGCCAGCATGTGAACACCATAGAGGCATTTCCTTGCTGTGGACAAAGTAAGCCATTCAACTATGGACATATTGCTCCATTTAAAGTCCTGCAATAACTGAAATAGAAGAATGTAGCAGCTGTTTTTTTTTTAATGTTTCGGTAGTTAATGTAAACATATGTCAGGATCCTTGAAAGAAAAAGGAGCTGGAGATATACGCATGTAGTTATCCAATGAATGTACCTTCTTTTCCTTCTGAGACTAGTAACTTCTACCTTTTCACAAATTTGTGCAGCTTGACGATTCAAAATGATTGACTAACTGATATCATTTTAACAGAGTCTATCAGAGATGGAGCAAGCCTTGGGAATATGGAGTAGAATTATGTTATCGCCCCCCCCTCCCAGGGATCCTAGCATTTTTTGAAAGAATCTTTAACCTCCACCTTGATACAGGCTTAAAGATGAGGAGTGGGATGTATCTAGACAGTTCCTGTTCAACTGCTGCTTCGTACTGCACAGCACATAATAAAACCCCTCCCCATCTGAAAAGCAGTTTGATGGGGGGGGGGGGATCTTCAGTCAACCACTGAGGAAATATACTTTGATTATATTCCATAGAATCACTGAAACTGGGAAACAAGGTCATGCCATAAAACACAGTTCTGGAACAAGTTCCATTTCCTCACATAAATGAAATGTTCTCATTGTTTGTCTGAGTACAAGAGTTTATGTCTTCCAATCCACAGTCTCATACAGATGCTTCAGCAACACTGGCAAACGCAGCTCTGTCTTGAATTGTTCAGACTTTATTCAACAGTGTTTGCTTTAAGGATCACTTAGACCTGAAATCAATAACTCACTACTCTCGCCAGAAAGAAATACTCAACAGGTATGAATGTGGGATCAATCCATGCCTTCTGAATGTAATAGATGCAGGCTTCTTCTACATTTTAAAGTTGTATGTTACCACAATTATTCAGGAATGGTGTAAAAATTCTAGTGAAATATACATTTCAATATTGCTATAGTACACAATTCCTTTGTGGGATCTGTCACTCTCTCGCTCTCTGTTTTTTTAAGCAGCCAACAGGCAAACACAGCTAAAGACTTTGACTTCCTTCTATTAAGTTATACACATTCCTCAAAATAACCTGCCAGGATTATTTCTATGGATAACAATATGGGGAGCAAGTCATTTCCTCACAGACAAGTTTGGGGAATCTGCCCTAACTGAACCATACACATCAAATACGTTTATTATCACAATCATTTCTGATGGTTTGTTGCTCAAGTTACATGGCCTTTTTTTCTAGCGGTGTAAGAGAATGAGACAGACAGAGTGGAGGAGCTGTGCTCTTTCTAAGGTGCTATAACCTGAATGTACAGCTTGACATCACTGGTTTGTGCAGCTGAATGCTACAAAGTGAAGGAACAATTTGTCCTCAGCCTGGTACTGGCACAGTTTGTCATGCACTACAGTGGCATTAGTATAATTAAGGGGGGTCTGGGGGTACAACAAGCATGTCCACACCAAAACAACTTTCCAGTATTCAATTTAGTTGCAATGAAAGTGGATGTCAGCATTTATCGTGAAAAGGTTAAATATTCTCACTCAAGCTAAGAGGAGCCAATGAGCTTGTTTTTCAGGGTTCATCATAGACCCAAATGTTCAAAGTTTCAATGTTTCCAATATAAGCTCAATGCCTAGAAAGGTTTTCAAAGATCTTGTCAGGGAAAACAAAACGCAGGATCAAAACCTCTAGAACACAACCAGCAATTCAAATTATTCTTAAGGAATGTAATTTACTCAGATCTCCTAAAACTTAGAGGGGTATTAGTTCACTGCATACAAGCCATACCATTGGGATGGCACAGTGGATAGAATTGCCACCTCACAGGAAGAAGTTCCCTGTTCCAGTTCTTGGCAGGGGTGCCTTCTGTGTGGAATCTGTATGTCCTCCCGGTATTGTGGATGGGTAGATGGATGGGATGGACACAAGCGTACCACAGAATGAATTGTGCCACATCACAGAAGATCCTCCACCACTAACATTAACCAAACATTATTAGTCTTTACATTTAAGAGATTTTCTTCTTATGAACAACCACACTTTCTAAGTTAAATTCATGGACACATTTAAAAATATTTAACAAATCACCCAACTAGTCTGTTTCTGACAATTTGACAATATATAATGATAATGATGCCAACCTATTTTTATAAGGCAATCATGCCAGATATCCTCTGAGTAAAATGCTTCTGTATTCTTTCCAGTCTATATAACTGACCACTATTACAGATAAAGTCACAATACTCAATTATTGGCTTAATCATGATTTTATAAAGATGAATTAAAACCAGCCTGTCCCTATTAATGACAGTTCCAAAGATATTACATATTTCAAAAATACACTTCCTTACAACCTCCATCAAATGAGAGTCAAACTGAGGCTTTCAAATTTAACCCCTAAATCACTAGTAACCTTTGCCTGCTTAATACAGTGATTATTCATGGCATAAGGGTAAGTGGGTTGCCTTAAATTTCATATAATCAGGCCTTGCCCATGAGTACATATTTTCCAAATAAGTCTGAACATAAAACTGGTCAGACGTACCTGATATATTAGGGCCCATCTTCGCATCATCTGCATATTTGCTTAACCAGATCTTACTATCAAATGTGACATAAAATACCAATGGAATGATATGCTATTATGTCATATAATATTTCTGATATAAAGCAGGAAGCCTTAAACATGAAAGCAAAACAACTGGTTAGTTGGACTGTTGTCAAGTCTGATTAATTTGTTGTCAAGTCTGATTAATTCGTAACCTCTTTTGTTACACACACGCGCGCACACACACACACACACACACACACACACACACACACAAAACAACTGAATCACAGGACTATATGTCTTACATACTTCATATGGAAGAGTCCCTACTGCAGTTTCTGTCAACCTACCATTACCTGCATACAAGAAGTATATAAAAATGGCTTCTGTTCTTTTTTTGAATACATTATGATGGATGCAATGCGGTGGAAGAAAGATTTCTTCTAAAATATATCTTTCAGAATGTAATTGCTTCTTTGAGGATCATACTACCATGCACATATTCACCCTTAACAGTGATGAATCACAGTGATGAATCTTAATCTATGCATTTTTTTAAGAAATATATCTGTTTTCATATCATACCAGAGTGATGTAATTAGCTATGACTGCTACACACTGCCACTGAAGTTGGATTTCCATATGTAATGCATTACGGCCTTGTTTGAGAATGGATTCAGGTCCAGGCAAAGACAAAAGGCCTGTGGCTGACCAAGTTTGTGGATGACTAAGTTTGTGGATGACTAAGTTGGATGCTGTCATTGACTCCCCAAGTGATGTTAACATACTACAAGAGGGTCTCACACCAACTAATGACTGATGCCAAAGTCATGGCCTCAAGCTAAATGCAAAAAAATGTATCATCATACCATTCGGCAAAAACACGACCCCTTCTGATTACCACAACAACAGCAACCCCCTAACCACACAACCTGTGGTGAGAGACCTGAGCACTCAGGTTGATAACAACCTCACATTCGACCATCATGTAGTGGCAGTGGCCAGAAAAGCCTTTTAACTGGTTCGTCTCATAAGTAAAGGGATTGCATCCAGAAAAAAGGAGGTTATTACCTCTCTATACTCCTCTCTCATTAGACCAATAATTGAGTATAATGCCCTGTTTGGGATGTACCTCTCCAAACATCTGCACCCACTGGAAAAGCCACTGAAATACCTCATGAAGCGAATCCATCCCGCCAACACCTGTTCTATGAGTGGATGCGAAACCACAAATTTGTCCCAGGGGTTCCACCTGTGCCCCTCATTGACAGGGGGACAGGTGCTGACTGAGGTTTCTTTTTGGGGATAAACTCTTGGCTAGGCTTGTAAGGGCCCCAGGGCTATTAGCCTAGTAAGCCCCTATGATCCTATGATTCCAAACACTGAAGGGAGACAGAGAAGATGAAATTAATGCAACCACCAGGACTAATCCAATTTTGTGGGGTTTGCTAAGGAATACTACTTTGTGCAGGACTGACTACATCTGTACATGGTCAAATGGTATGTTATAATAATTTCAAAACCTGACATTTGATAAATCCTGCCACATCCTTGCACAAGTTCACATCCGGACTCCCTACAATAGAAAGATAAATAATGGATAGTGCTCCTTAAAGACTCACCTGCTAAGAAACCTATCACAACACTGCTTTTATGACAACAGTCCTAAATCCACTAAGGAAATATTTACCCTGTATTCAACCAATCATTGTATAACACAGTGTTCTTCACACTGTTACCTTATTAACTCCTCCTTATACAAATTTGTTTAAAAGTCTATGTATATTTCTAAAGAGCAGCTTGAAATGACCTACATACAAGCCTATACATGCCAGACAACATTACCAATATCTTCAAAAATGAAGACATCAACTCGTAGTTTTACTGCACCACACAGATTGCAATGATAGTGTTAAGCCACTTATTAATACCTCCTTAGTTTTGTGCTTTTAATTTCTTCTAACAGGAACAGACATACAAATTAAAGCCATAAGAAAATCGAATTTGACAGTTTTCAACAGCACATGAAAATAGGAAATAACAGCAAAGGAAGTAAGGAATGAAGCTAGTATAGCTGAATTGTAACACCAGTCAGAGGTACCAATAGTAGCTCCACCCCATCTCTGGCACACACGTACACCATTGTTTTCTCTGATATCGGTGAACAACATAGTTCTTAAAGACTGGAAATTAAAGTCTGGCATAGCAGCTCTTCATGTACAGTTAAGATACTGTGCAACATTTTCCAAGTTACGCTGTAAGAAACAAACAAATCAAACCCTTACGTTTGACTTACAATGTCAGCTTTAAAACTGAATTAAAACATACGATAAGGAGTAGCAGCTCTGCATATGTTAGACAAAAGAGATTGCTGATGCAAACACTAATTGATATGTTTAAGGAAATGTTACCCAGACAAACACGATCAAGCGACTTGCATTCAGGCATAGGGTTCGAGTATAACACAGACAATATGTGAGTAAATGTAACTGTTAACCGTCTCAGCAGTTTTAGTAAAGTTAACTCTATGGCAGTACACCACGACAGGGAATGAGTAGTTCATACTTCACTCTCAACCCTGCCGTGGTATACTGCCATTATACAAAAACATTTTTAAAAGAAACATTTTACTCTCAAAAAATACGGTCACATACTGCCAACCTCATGTTTTATGCGGCTATCTGCTCTTAAGTGATTTAGAGAGATGACTTGGAGACATACAGTGCATGCGTAAACCCATCTGCATTACAACACATTCCCAGTACATTATTGCCTCTGTAGGCCTGACACACAGCAAAAACTTTGTAAATGTCTCTGTAATACAAAACACAGTTTTAACCCTAAAAGAGGCTAGATTCACAGAATTAGTTCCACTGTATGTTTGCTCTGATTAGAAAAAATGTGCTTAATTAGAGATCACATAAAACAGCAGTTCTCAAACAGAAAAAGTCTTCAGACTCTGCACTGATCTCTGTTTCACTGGGCCTACTGAACCTTTTGCCAAGATATAACAGATTTGCTTCCTGCTTGAATTACAATGCAGTGGGAGGTAAAGTCTTTCTGTTGTGTAATTCTAACCAAAAAGAACAGGCATTTGCCAGGATAATACTGTTCACTCATAATTCCAAAGAAACTGAACTGTACATATACAAAGAATAGTTTGGAGAGGTCAACAAGCCAAAGCTGGAAAGATATCTACTGTAGAAAGTCCTACAGTTAATGCAGTTTAACTCTAACTAGGGAATACACATGACAACAGGCATTTACTGTAATTCATTGGTGTAATGTCCGCGGAGCACAAGAGGTCATGAGTCCACTAAAATGTTAGCTGTTTTTACTACTGGTATCTGATGAAAGTATGATGTCAGACAGAGATCAATAGAACATTCTTGCATGGCAAAATGCTCCAGTGTTACGTCTTAGTGATTTTGTAATAAAAAAATAAGGACTTCAGAAACCAATTATTTTATAAGGGGTCCAGACACCATTTGCATTGCACTCCACTTATGTCTCTGTTCAAAATTGCACATAATAATGAGGAAGTAAGATGGGAGATACTTTTAGCATTTTGTGAATGGGAACTAAACACCTTCTTTTAATCTGCCTTCTTCCACATGCAAATCATACCCATCTGTTCTTAAAACATCTTTTTTCCAGTAAATATGCCTTTGCCTTACACCACATTTACAACTTGTAAGAGATACAGAAGTGTGACATTTCTTTTGTTACATGCAAGTCTGTACATCCCAATTCTTTCACTCTTTCTCTTTCCCTATTAGCAATGCTTTCTTCAACAAATGAGAAACACTATTTCACAAAGCTAAGGAAAACCTCAGATCACTCAATGCAGTCAGCTATACAAACATCACCAAATAAATAGTTTCAAGTAGCAAGACTATCACAGTAAGTCATGTTGACATACACAAACATGACATTAAAAGGGCTACTGTAATAAGACTTGAACAATGAGAAACTATGGACCACTTTGGGTTTTAAACTACTCTGACAGCAGATCAGTTGCTACACATTCTTATCAATTTTGTTTCAGTTTTGTATTGGATAAAGTTATTCAAACTCACTCCTTCTATTTTACTACCTCCCTGGGATTGACCAAGACTCGGGTTTGTCAGGAAGCTATTTTTTGATCCCAAATTATCTCTTGACCACATTTAATGGAGAAAATTTCCCTGAATGGCACCTAGATTTAATAAAAACAATACTCTTGCAGCATACATCACAGCCCATGACACACTGTAGCATATTAGCATATTGTAGTACCCCACCCCCAAAAGTCTTGAACAATTTCCAGGTTTAAACTTGTTAAATTACAAGGTCAAAGTGTTCCAGCTTTTTTACCAACATGTGGGAAATGAATGAAACAGAAAAATATCAACACTCCAATATAGTCTTTACACAGTCTTCAGTGACCATAAAATATCCCATGCCTCAGCAGCCTGGAAAAAAACAATGCTCAAAAACAAGAAGGTATTTCAAATAATGCCACAGGACTTTCCACAACATGCAGAGTAACAGTCTTATTCCATTCCTGGCTTCAGGGATGTACTAAGTTCTTTCAGGGACACTTTTCACCTACCATTGTCACTATGTTGAGACTCTTTCTGTCTTATTCTCTCACACCATAAATTGGACCTCAGCAGGGGTGGTGGTCCTGATATAGCTTCTAAAGGCACCTATTTCTGGTTTGTTACCATGGGAATAATTTCCCTTATTGCTTCAGCCTCTCCAACAGACCCCCTTCTTTGCTCATCAGTTTGCGTCTCCTAGCTCAGTAGTCACTCTTTTACATGACTGCCCCCTTCTCCAGTATTGAGCCATGGGTTCAATTTCCAATACAGTCCAACTACACTTACATGAGCAGGGATGGTGGTAGATCTTGAAATTAAAACAGACGGAGGGGACAATGTCCACAGTGATAGTTTTAGGTTACAGTCTTTTGTCTGTACAGCCATTATGAAATGGCATGGTCAAGTACTAATATAAACGCACTGCCAGTATTAGGATTATAAGGGCCCTAAGCTCTCTGACTAAACACTTTAAGATAAGGGTCCATTTTATGGCCAGGCATTCCTAATCAACATTTGAATTACGTCTCTCAGCACTTGAGTTGTTGATTCATATAATCTATGGAATAGTCATTCCCATCTATAACCTGAGATAATCCTGTGTCCATGCCCACATCAGGGACATTGGTATTTACCAAGAATTGCTTGTAAAATCTGTTGCCATTCATATTTGTTTCAAACACAATAATCTTTCAGTTACTTAAAGGCTTGTCCTGCCTCAACTGTCTATTTATATTTCAAAGGGGCTTTACTCTTGTTCAGATAAATTGGGGGGGGGGCAAGTAGTGGTAATGAAATTAGGAATATATTTACAATAGATGCAACACAGTCTCCAAAAACCTTTAATCTGACTCTTTGAGTTGGTGCAGCCCAGTGTTGTGTTGCTTCAGATTTTTGTCTGCCTCTGGTTTCACTATCCCTCAGCCTAATGCCCAGCCAAAATCATGGGTTTCTGTCACGTGCAACTTGCATTTTGCAGGGATAGTAGTCAATATAGCTTGACAAAAGGAATTTAAAACAGGTTTGGCTTTGGAAAGACTGGTTTCTCAGTCATCAGAAAATATTACTATATAATTTGGGTAAACTGCTGCATATCTGGTAGAGGGGGTATAAGAATTTTGTTAATCAGCCTCTGAAATGTTGCATGTGCTCCATGGAAACACAACAGCAAGACTCTGTACTGAAGGTGTGAAAAATGTCATTTCATCATTTGCTTCTGTGACTAATGGAATTTGCCAAAAGCCTTTGCTTATGTGCAAAGCGGGCAGAAAGCATAGGCTATGAATCAAACTTGGATATGCCATCTCATATTTTAAAGTTATTACAAAATCTTATGGACACACTAGTCTTTGGGACCAATATAACTGGGCTATTCTACTATTCTGGGATTTCTCTAACACCCTGTGCCTTAAGCATGTACTGTACCTCTGTCCTAATTTCTTGGCAATGGGTATCAGACTTCATGTATTTGTTCAAATGTACTTTCTCACCCAGTACAGTTTCTATGCTGGGCTTGATTAAACTTAATTCTACACAATAACTCTAACTCTTTGTTATTAGGTGCAAATATTTACTTCTCACTTCTAAGACATTGATAATGTGTCTCCTATTTTGACCTTAAGCCATGCTTCAGGAACCTTAATTTCTTCTGCAAATATACTTACTACAGAAGCATCAGTTTCTAGTCAAGGTTTCAAGTTATTTTGCATGACTGTTGTGGTTTCCTTTAACCTAGCTGTCTTACATCCAGTAATTCACTTCATTTCACTTTTTCAGCAATGTCAGAAGGCCTCTGCCAATTTGCAATGAACTTGTTTTCAGCAGTGAGTACTAACACAAGTACTTAGATTCACAGATATTTCAATCATACAGATAATGGCTTGAATTCTCAGAAATGACTATTTCTGTTAACAATCTCTGTTTTCTGTTATGCTCTTTTCGTATGTACTCTATCTACAGGCATTACAGTTTCTAATCTTTCTTACAAGTCTGAACAATGCTGTGACATACTTTTAAAGGGGCTATTTTCCTCTTTCGTGGTTTCTTCTGCTATATGTTTAGACTAGCAGTTGGCACACAGGTTAAGTAGTACAGGGTTTGATTTCCTCAGACCTTGTTTGCCTACTGTGTGACCTTGGGCAAGTCACTTAACCAGACATTGCTCATGGGTTGCCCCAGAAAAGGGACTTTGTATCTAATGGGCCTACCTGGTTAACAAATAAGATTACTATAGTTACTATCTAGCATGCCTCCAGGATAGCTGTCATTCAACAGTTCAAATGGTGAGAATCCAGCTGTGGCATAGGGCACTTGCCTTACAGCAAAACAACGATATTGAAGTAGTTAGTCGTAACTTCTCCCATCTAGTTCTACTGCCTTGAACAAAACTAAAGTTTGTGTTATGAAAGTACTCAAGTAGCCTGTCTGGGAGTGGCATATTGATGGCCTTAGTTGTTTCACTTTAAAAAAAAATAAATTTCATGCATTACTCTGGAGATGAATGAGATGTTTTGGTCAGTGAAAACTTCTCCTTAAGTTCCTATCCTCGAAAAAAGCAGTACTACTACCTCTGTTATGAACATTGCATTGAAACTTCAAGAGGTACTGATGGCCATTGCATGACTTTACAAGTGGAGCAATAAAGTTCATTGCTACTGATTCAAATAAGCCATCCACAATGGATAAGGTTAAAAAAAGATTTTTAAACCCTGAGCTGGGTGCTGTCATTTTATATTCTGTGCAATCTGCAAATATTGTTCTCTGTGTTCTTCATAATACTAAGCCAGTAAAATCTAGCTAAAATCTTAGAGTTTTACTTGCCCACCCTTAAATGATTACTCAGAGGGTGACTATGTGCTAACCCCATCAAATTTGTTTCAAATGGCCTTGGAACTAAATGATCTCAGTATTTATTTCTCTCTTGGTTTACCTTAGAATTCAAGAAAAGGTGCACATTGAGACTGTTAAGTTCCTCACTTCCATATCTACTGTAGCTGTACTCCAGTGAACTCTACTAAGGGTAGCATCTTTCCACCAGTCATTTTTGAAGTTGATATGACTTATATAGAAGACAACCAAATCAGCATTGCTTTCATCAGTATTCTGATGCAAAGTGGCAGCCGTGGGCTCTGTTTCAACACAGATGAACATGGGTTTCTCCCCTCCATCTAACTCATCCTCTATGAAAGGTAACTCATGAAAACAATTTCCTTCAATTAGCAGTACTGGTAGCTTGTCTCCCTCTTAAGTATTTACTGACTTTCATTATCTTAGAGTCCTGCTTCTGTTTATGACTGACTCTCTGCTTTGGTGTAAGACAGAGAAGCTTATATCTCTGTTCAGATTCCCCTTTTCACTTTTTCTTCAGTATAAGATTCATCTATTTCTCCCTCTGTTTCTATATCTACTTCCCTTGTCGTATGCTTAAGTATGGTTCCTTTCCTGTCAGTTTAAGCACTAACAACATTTACTACCTCATCAACTGGAATTTTTTTTGGCAAGACTCAATCAACTTCCTTGCTAGTCTCCACTGACTTCCTTTATAACTTTAACTTTGGAAATCCTTTGGAAAAACCCAGTATCAGATATATTTAATCCTTCCATACACATCTAGATTTTAGCTTCTTTTGCATATTCCAGGCTTGTACCTTTTTGTGTACTGGGATAGGTATTTCTGCCAATGCATCCTATTGACCATCCCCCTAGCTTTCATAACTATCTGAACTGGAGAAAGTCATGGCCAAGTATCACATCATGTTAAGTTAAGTTAGGCACTATAGCTACTGGGTGCAACACTTTGCCTAAAAGAGAGTTTATATGTTTGTGTTATGGGATATTCCCTCTCATCTCCTAATCTCTCTCTCTCTTTCTCTCTCTCTCTCTCTCTCTATATATATAGATAGTACTTACATTTTCTGTTTACTAGCGGTTTATGCTTACAAACATACTGTGATCAAACTAATGTAATCATGTTCCTTGAAATCAACACCCCCTGCATTTCATTTTCCTCTACCACGATGTTACATTTGGAAAAAATGCATATTTTACTCTTCTAGTCGTTAATAAGTCAAAAACATACTTGGTTATCAGAATAAATTTCTACAGGTGAGCAGGGTACAGTAGTCCATGAAATGCACTTACTGCACCATAAGCAGAAAGTAAAGTACTTCTGTCACAATGACAAGCCCATGGAGGTGTCGGACTCTTTCCAGTGTTAACATTAACTACCTAGTGGTGAGTATGAAGATCTGCATGCCACCATACATTCCATTTCAAAGCAAAGAAAATAATGAAGTGCTGTACCCACGGCTATATCAATTTGCTGAATGATCGGCAAGTGGCAGCAGTTTACAGGGACACAGCTGAACACGTGGAAAATATAAAGTCCATCAGCTGGGAAAACAAATTCTGCACAAAATGCAAATGAACAAAACATGAAAAAAATTAAATACAAATCTTGTCTATAAGCTAACTACCAAAGGATGTAACTGGTTACTTTTAGTCCTCTGGTAAAAACTCACCCACATAATTTCTTAACAGATTTCTGACATCTCTATATGTGTGAATTACCCAAACTGTTCCCAAATATTCTTCCTCACAGCTGAACACTGCCAAGCCACGTGTCACAAATGTAGGTATAAAACATTTGTGGTAGCAGCTTGCTCCTTTTTTTTCGGCCAGCTAGTCAAAATAAGTAATAGATTTGTGCTACATGTCTTCAATGTCATGAACAGATGTTGGAAAAAAAAATACATGTAAGCTATAGACCACTGCGGTACACTCAGCAGCTGTTTCTTTGAGCAGCGATTCCTTAAATCTTAAGAATGCAAACAAGATGTGGTAAGTGTATATAATTACTTCTCACCCTTGTTATTACTTCCATGAAGTGAAGCGAAGTGAAGTTAGATCTGTCCTTCTACAATGGATTTAGCACAAAAGGTGGCTGTAAGATTAATGCTAGTCTAATCTCGCATCATAATTCTGTGATACAGCATGTCTAAACAAATTGTCTTGTCCATTCTGAAACTGCCAGGCTGTGATGTAAAACTTTTATTATTATTCAATCTGAAACCAGCTAGCTGCAATATACTATTTTCATCTTGTTTTCCCTCCCATTCTTGCAAATGAAGTATCTTACTTGATTCCAAAAATCTCCTTTCTACACAGATGATGAACAAAGTAACCACTCGGTTTGTTTCTTAGAATAATTGTTCCCAGAATCCTCCAACTCCATAATTTCCCCGACACTGATCCTTCCTTCTTGTATAGTGCTTACCTATATCAAAGTCCTTTAATATTCTTTATCTATTTTCACCCCTTTTTTTGCAGTTATACTTTTCTATCGTACATTTATTCTTTTGTTATACTTTACTACTGCCCATCCTTTGCAAATAATTAAGCTTCTGAATGCTGACGTTTGTTGCCCCAGTTTCATTAATTATTTGAATAATTCAGATAATTCACTTTAATTTTTATTTTCCCTCAGCTAGGGTAAGCTGCCTTTATATGGGTTACTGCTTTGACATTTACTGCTCCTTCACACTTATATCTTCCCAAACTGGACAATTATTAATATATTTCCCCAATAATTCAAACCCAATTTGTACAACATAAAGGCACTGATCTCTGTGTAGGACACCTTTGTCACAATCTTTATGCAAAATTGTACATATGAATGTACTTGCCCAGGCTTTCAGCTGCCATATTAAACATCTGTGCACTGCCTCTTTGGTGGCTACAAGGTTAAGCACTGCTAAGAAATAAGCTGGTGTTCTTACTGTTTAAAATAGAAGCATCACCTGTACAGTAAAACAGACTGCTGCTCATACCTCTCAACTGTACAAATTTTTGCAGAATGCCCAGATTTATGCCTCATATTTTAGTCTGTTCATCATAAAATGTGCAGTTTTCTGACAAATCACTGAAAAATAAAAGTCACTAAACAATGACATACATTTGAGTTTCAGAAAATGCATGCTAAAAAAATCCTGTTATCACAGCATCTTTCTAATTTCATTAGAGCAATATTTAAACGCTGTCCCTATTTTGGGGCCTTTTACCTCCCATTACTTTATGCTTTGTCCACATTTCTTGTACTTTGAGGTTAAGGGGTATACTGCTGCTGTTCCAAGTTGAAAGTCAAAGTACTTCAGTCAATATTTTTAAATATTGAAGCCGATTATTAAATGCATACGGGTCCTCCTCATAGAAGAGAGGGTACATATAAACTTTGGCCCGTCTTGTGAAGAAATATGTTTACTTTTAGAGGGTTTCCTTTGATTGGCTGCACTGAGGAAAAGCAGACTGTTGTATTTCAGCAACTGCTACATTATTAAACAACTAGCAGTATATACAATGTTTTTCTTAAGGCAGCCATGTAAGAAGCAAGGACATTATATCTGTAGATGAATTCTTGCAATAATGTTGTTAACTGCAGTTATCTAAGTTTTGAATTACAACATATTAAATGAGCCAGTTTGTAGTAACATTCACCAACATACACAAGTGCAGATTACACATAGACATGGAGGGAGACTACACTAGGAAGTCTACCCTAAATTCTAATTTTACTATCGACTGCCACATATATGCACAAGTTAGGCAAGGAAATGTGAAAGTACTGTATTTTAGTTTTAAAAGCATCCATTTTAAACCCAAATGTCATGAAAGGAGTATCATGATAAAACATCAGGTTACCGACTACCAAGATGTATTTATATTGCTCCTGTCTACTTTTCACCTTACTTGCAACAGTATGAACCCTGCACCCAGTCATAACTACAGGCAGACTTTACTGTTCCACTTGCCCAGGCATTATCTGCTACACTGATGACAGTGATACATCAAGGATATCAGTTAGCAAACAATGGCTTAGAGACACACTGTATTGTACATTTGAGTTATTAATTAACCACCCTTATTTAATTTATGTGCTTAACATTATTCACTATTTAGGAATGAGGTCTGCTTAATTTAAGGGAGAATATTAAACCATGGTTTATCACTCAGGAAAGAGTTGTGGCTAATTTATGAGAGAAACTAGCATAGTCCTGTAGCTCATGCAAGTAAATAGTGCAATACATTGAAAAATGCAATACACTTTAATCAGACATGCACGGCTCTACTGTGTAAGGGAATGTTACTAGCCACTGAAAGGTGTATTATCTAATTTTAGATAACTTATCTAATTCTTCAACTGTAAAAACACAACACTGCAAAGAAGATAACTGTTCAAAAGACCTTATAAGCCAAGTTATGAATCCCAAAAGGCCATATATTACCCACTAACTATAATCATACTATAAAATCCTTTGTATTATAGGTCCAAACAAGAGCAATAAAGATTAGTGAGCAGGGAAAGAGGTAAAAGTACCTGGCAAAGGAAAACCCAGATATACCTTATATGAACACTAAATGAAATGGAAATTAGGGAGACTTCAGAACTCACTTTATAGTAATCAATCTAAGAAGAGTAAAGGGAACAATCTTATAAGCCCCCCCCCCAAAAAAAAAAGGAGTCAAAAGTAGCAGCACAGCTAGTACTTCTTAATTCCTATCAGCCCTGGAAGTAAGAATATGGGTTAGAACAGAGGACTGAGGCTGAAACTGGTTCAGGATGCTAGATGTGGGTGGCAGGTCTGCTTAAAGGATGTATAAAGAATGTTGTGGTGTGTAGATCTTAGCAGGTTCACAATGTCAGACACTGGGATAGTGCATTTCTTGAAAAATGGTGAGTGTGTGTGTGTGTGGGGCAGTTGATGGAAAAATACACAGCGAGTTCTGGGCAGAGGTGGCAAATGAAGCAGTAATGCTGGCATGGAGGGTCAGGCAGGAGGACCCACTGAGCAACAAACCTCCAAAGCAAGTTATAGAGGAGAAAAGATACCCAGAAGGGGCAGAAACAGTGGAATGTCAAAGCATGAAGAGAATACGGTCAGACACCAGGAATGCTGGCAGGCTGAAGCCCCCCCCCCCCGATAGGAGGATGAAGACTTGAGAAATTTAAGATGATGGATCAAAGGGTGTATATGGAGACTGGATGGACTTATGCATCTCAGGAAAAGAGAAGGATGAGGTAGTGCAACAAACAATGATGGGGGTGGTCTGAGAAGGAAGAGCATGAGGACCAAGGAAGTTTAAGTGGCCAGTATGCCAAGCTTGTCACCTTAACCGAGTTAGTGTCCAAGTAAGTGCCAGGTATTGCAGACATAGTAGGAAGAGTTCTTTAAAAGAGCCTGGCAATGTAAAAGTATGTTAAGGATAACCAAGTAGATGATAATGCAGATAGATTTTATTAAGACCAGAGGCCACAGATACTAGTTCTGTTGAGAATTCACTTGTAGACTGAAGCAAAAACTAAAGGATAAGAGATAATCCTAAACTGGTACAGTAAACAGGGAACTTTTTAGCTGGCATTAAGACATTAGTGAAGCACAGAAAGAAAGAAAAAAGATATCAGTTAAGCAGTTGCTATTGTAATTGGCGGCATGGATATGATTGGGAAAAGCCAGACCATGGAAGTACAGCATCTATTTTTCCACCTGTAATGTATATAACTCAGCAGTAACACCTGATTGGGATGCTGTCAATCACACTGTCTGGCTCATGACATGCTGCAAGTATGCAGTAACAATAGTCATGCTTAGCACTCTTCCTTTTGTACAGATGGCATTGAAACACATGCCGCTCTGTATTACACTTATGAATAAAGCACTGTTATGTGAAGTAAGGACAGGGAAAAGGTACACATTAGCCCACAAAACCAGATTCTTTACAATGTCATTGAGAAGAGGAACAGACAGTAATGCACACAACCAGCACTCCTCTCCATTCTCTTACTCCCTTTTGCAGTACTCAGCGCAACAATTTACAATGCGACTGTAAAGAAGGACAAGTTTGCAGAACTGACATGCTGTAGCCATTTTAGCAAAGGAACCAAAGTAGTACAAAGGAGCTTTGTGCGTCTTATCTCTGGAATCCAAACCATTTTCTAAGGCCACAAGGTGTAATAGAAACCTTACACATCAAGACAAATGTGACAGCAGTGAAACTGTGCTTCTCAACACTCTTCCCTGTACATTCTTTTCAGGTGACTAATTCCCAATGAATGCATTTAAATAACCCTGACTCTCTGCTGTGAGGACTATGTCATTCAGTTCAGGCTGAGGTGATCAAACAGGTGTAACCAGGGGAACAGGTGAGCACAGCCTATGGCAACATTCTTAGCAAGTGCACATACCTTACAACTAGACAGACAGCTTTGCAACTGCACTGCTAACATGAAGGGCTGATTTTAATCAGGTAAAGACTCCCTCTGGCACTCTACTGTGAACAATGAACCGGGTGTACCAGTTCAAAGAAACCATGCAATCGCTAATGTGAAAAAAAAAAAAACAAAAAAAATGACTTTTCCTATTTTTTGTGAAACTGTACTTAGATTGCACCTTTCCATCTGTACTTTATAGGGATAATTGCCACTACGAAGAAACTAGAGAAAACTGAGTATCAAAATATACATTCCTCTCAGCTCTCCAGATTTTTGCCTCATAAGTTTGGTCTGTTTCAAATAAAATTCATGGTTTTCTGGCAAATCAGTGAGGAATGAAGTCATGAAATAATCACAGACATTTAACTTTCTGACCTCCTAGCCTTCAGAAAATGCTTGGTATTTCAAAGACTATTGTTCTAACAACATTTTAAGTTTATAAGAGCAATATTTAAAATCTGTCCCTGATTTTGGGTCTTTGTCACCCCATTATTTTTGGCTTTGTCCAGATTTCTTGAGCTAAGAAGTTGAGAGGTATGAAACCAACAAAAAAGGCTACTGATGCAAAAAGCAATGTAGAAAATTAAGCTGCAGCGTTTGTACAGGTAGGTAATTAATTCACTCTCTGGTTACTTGTTTTATCCATTTTTAGGGCCATGGGGAGTTAGAACCTATCCTGAAATACTGAATGGGCGCAAAGCACAGAAACTGATCCTGAATGGGGTCCTACTTCATCAAAAAGTACATGCGTGACTACAAACACACACACACACACACACACACACACACACACACACACGTCAGCAATTTACAGGAGTGCCAGTTCACATCCAGTGTATCTTTGTCATGTGGAAATAAACTGCAGGATGCACCAAAATCCAGTGCTGAGAGAGGACATACGGACTCTGTAGAAAAGGCATTCCAGCCAAGAACTGCACTGTAAAGCACTACAAATAACTCACAAATGATATTCTACAAAGTAATATCTCAGTTTAAAATGATTTACTTTAACTCCAGCCCCCTCCAACACACAAGAAAAAATTCTACCATGGTACCCCCTCTAGAAACACAGAAAAATATTTTTAATATCAAATTACTGAGATGATTAATTTGCACTTTTAGATCTTTAATGAATAGCCTCATATGTGTGTCTCTCTCTTCAAAAACTTGAGAACTGTATCAAACAAAACATTCTTGGACTTTACATGAACTTTCCCCAACCATCTGCATTCACACTCCCATCATCAGGCAGTGGAGATACTCTGGGATTCATTAATGATACTGCATGCAATGCTTCCATAGCAGGACAGCTTTACATAGACAGTTGTTAGAAGGATACCAGGAAAACTGGCTGTGCACAGTTGTATACTACAGTACAGTGATGCAAACAATGTGTACTTTTAAAGGACAGCTAACAGAAGCAAAAACATTAACTTAGAGAACCCATAAAGAAGCCTTATAAGACCATACATCAAGGCACATAATTAAATTTTTGTAATTCCACTGTAGTTGCTTCTGACAGTGGAAAGCAAATATACTAAAGTTTATTTTAACTCCTTCAAGCTACAGCATGCCAGACTTCTTCTATTAAGTAGTCTTTACATTAACTGCTATACTTTTCATCTCTTCTTCTCTTGCATAAGACAAATAATGCCTACATGATTTTGCACTGCTTGAAAATTAATTTTCGTAGGCTACATTATCAGCAGATTAAATATCACATTTATATCTATGAAGAACAACCATATGCTAGAAAGAAACAGATCAGACAGAATCACATTTCAGGAGAGGTAACCAGATTCAAAAATGCTGTCAGACCTACATATCAGAAACAAGGATGGCTACATGCC
Organism: Protopterus annectens; assembly: GCF_019279795.1. NCBI lineage: Eukaryota > Metazoa > Chordata > Ceratodontiformes > Protopteridae > Protopterus > Protopterus annectens. The sequence goes on from NC_056739.1 coordinate 1,336,340,245, forward strand.
TCTGCCAACAGACTGAGGACATACATTACACCTGTCAGTAAGCAATCCTGAAACTGCAGAGTGAAATGTATGGCATACGTTGCATGAGAAAATATGCACACATTTAAGCAATGGGAAGTTATATCAGGACACAAGACAGCTTATGTTGTGCACATTCTGCAGGATAAATGTGTAGTGAGTGCTGGGGCAAGGACAGACATTGTGGAAACGTTGTAGAACATCACAGCAAATGTGCCAAGTAGCACAAAGGTAGTGTGAGTGCTAACTTAGATGGTGCATCAACATAAAGGCACACAGCAAAACAACCTGTTGCTCTGCAGTGCATAAGAACCATGTAACAAAATGTTTCTTGAATGAGAATAGTAAGTCATGGGGGTGGACTTGGAGAAGGACTGTTTTTATACTGTGAACTATGACGCATGTATACACACACACACACACACACACACACACACACACACACACACACACACACACACACACACACACGCACATACACACATACACACATATCCATGTATATGTTTCTGTCCTGCACCATTCTACTACTGTGGTTAAGCAGTACCACAGTGTATAACATGGCAGGAGGAAAGGAATATGTACGGGCATCCATTTGAAATGTCAGGACCTGCAACAGTTAGTCCCATAATGCTGAGACTGAAAAGCCAAATATCTGGACTTACCAAGCCCAAAATGGCCATTTCTCAGAACACTCAGTCTAAATCATCCAATCAAAAAAACTGTGGTTGTGCCTCCGAAGAACCAGTTTGAATTTGTGCCCAGCAGAAATTTATTGCAAACAAATAAATCACAAGAGTTAAGCATTAAGTGCTTTCATTTTACTCTGTTAAGAACTTCATCAGAACTACATACATTGACTCCATTTTGCTTTCGATAACCAGCCTAAACACTCAATAAATGAAATCACATTACAAATGAAAACCTTCTCAAGCCATTCTTCAGGAGACAGTCTCCTCAAAATCTGATAAAATACCAGAACTTACTGGTTAAAATTCAAAACATGTACACAAAACCTTTTTCTAACATTGAAATACAACCATAGTTAATAAATAATTCACAAGTAGACAAGTGCAGACAATATGTTACAAGTTTAGTGCTTTTACTTGTAAGACACTATTAACAGAAATGTATTCATTTTTCCCTGGGGTTCTGAGAGGCATTTAATAACAACTGTCAAACATGGTATGCCTGCTTTTTCTCCCATTGCCACCTCTCTCAGAAAACTGCATATTTTCCAAAATAAAAAACAATAACTTTTTAAACTTAGTACACGCCTATGACATTTTTTCATCCTCTTTTTTTTTATTGCATAGGCATATTTATCCATAATGCATGCTCAGTTTATGTAAAATGCAGAGCATGCAAGGTAAGATGCAAGGTAAACTACTCTTCTTGTTGTACAGTTGTATCTACCCATGCAAAATAAAGTTTTCAAATAAGTGGAAAAAGTGATGTTTATACTATCATAAATAAAACTACATTGCAAGCAAGCCCCGGACTTGTACATCCCCATGTTTTTGTCAGTGTTTGCTGTCACTTCACTGATTCCTTTTCCCAATAACCCTTTAGCATTTGTACTGCATTTAAAGACAAAAGTAGGGAATTCACCTAGTTTTTGAGTTAGCCCAGTAGGACCAAACACCACCAACCAATTCCTGCAAAAAATTTTTTCACCTCACCTGCACTGGGTTAAATGTGAAGATCATAGCATTAGATCACTGATTGTTCCTAGTGCTTCTTAATACCCCAAATCCAGAAGACCCTGAATGATGTAAACTTGGTTTGCAATTGGTCATTCTTCCTGAAACCTCTTCAAAGGCTATGTTATTCTCTAATTCCATGGGATAAGCCCTTTCAAAAAATATCTTAAATTTGTCCAACTTTAACAAGAACTGGCTATCATCAAATACCAAAATGGACAGCCTCACAATTTGCCCTTTTACCAAAGTCTTTCTGCCACAAAGGGTGGATACTTCGGTAATGCTGGTAACCACTGGAAAAAGTTGGCTTTCAAAAAAATGGCTGATTTTCATTTACTGGCTGCATGCTGTATTCTTCAAAATCATGACACCCAAAAACTAATGTTGTTGTTGCTCTTGTCACATGTAAAACTAAGAAAGTATATACTGTTATTAATATATGAAAAAAAATTATAATTAGTGGAGGAATCTGTCCACAGAACAAAGATATTGTCTAAAAGTCTTAGATACAGAAGAATACCAAGCCAAAATTCACTGTCAAACACAAAGTACTTTTCCCAGTACCACATTACACTGTTGGCAAACACAGGGGCACAGGAGGCTTCCATTGATATGCACCTAACCAGGCAGATTCAACAACTGGAATGCCCACCGAGGTTCCTCACTAAACTTAACAAGTCCTATGCAGGTCACTTCAAGGGCCTAGCCCTATATTCTATCTCCTGCAGGCCATTGAGGGTAGATCTATGCTTGCCATACAAGGCATTGTCAGACCCCACCCTGATGGACCTCCTGCATATCCACAAAACAAACAGCACCAGAATTACCAAGTCTAAAGGCTTAAACCTTGCCTGTGATATACATAAGACCTGCTGGAGAGACAGTTATGTATCCCAGAGACTACTCTGGAACAGTTCTTGCAGAATTCCACCTTAACCCAATTCAAGTGTAACTTGGAGAACTGGATGGGGAACAGGAAATGCATACCTGGTTTCGCATCTGTCTCTCTAATGGACACAGGCAGTCTGTAAATGGTTCATCGTCCAAGCCCCTGCTTGTAAATGTTTCATTTCCCAAGCCTCTGCCTACACTTAAAAGGGGTACCACAACTTGTCCGAGATCTGGGATGCATTTCTAAGCTTAAAAAGGCCCTTGTGGTTGTTAGCCTATTACATATCTATGAACCTATGGCAACTTCCTTATATTTGTTGGAAGTATTCACCTTCAGAGTACACATACTTGTTTTTTAACACAGCACCCATGCAGTCGTGAACAATCAAAATGTCTCTACTAGAAAGAGTCACATCACTGATGGCAGCCTTGTAAAGCCAATCTATTCCATGTAGTATTACCAAAACCAGGTCCTTCACATCTATGGTAACAGACAGACAGCTCACACAATATGTGGTATTGAACAATTTCAGTAAAAAATACCATGAATCCCTTAGCATTTTATTTGGGATGACTGTCTCAAAGAAAGGCTTGGGGAAGTTTTCATTTGAAATGTGACTACATTGGTTATTTAAACCAAAATGGAGTTTATGTATGTGGTTCTGATGAATTTCTTAACAGAATAGAATGACTGTGCTAAACTCTTGTGATTTATTTATTTGCAATAAATTTCCACTGTTAATGAATTTGAATTGATCCTTGGAGGGCACAACCATAGCATTTTTAGATTGTTTGCCTGATAACGCTGTGAAGCATTTTATATTCACTTCTTTTCTGACTTCTAGAGTACACCCTATTCTCGGTATGGTGATCTCCAAGTTGACATATACAAGTTCAGGGGTGTGGGGGGGACTTGCCTTTACAATACCCTTATCCTTTGTGCACCATACATATCAATCTCGAGAAATTAAAAAAAATGTAAAGACTCAGCATAGAACTGCTCTGCAAAAATCAAAATGTGGCCAACTCCTGCTTTTGCAATTGGAGTTCAAAGCACCATCCTAGGCAACTGATTTGTGACATGCTAAATAATGGTTTCATTTTTTGTAAAAAAGTACAAGGTAGTAGATCTTCAAAAGTTGTTTAACTACATGTTAAATATTTTAATCAGTGCTTCACTAGCCACAATTTTAGTGAATGGCATTTTTTTCAGACGTTTCTCAAGTCCAGAGATTATCTTAGCCAACACTTGCAGTTCAATTAAGTTAATGATGATTGACCTGCAGTAAATACAGTGTATATAATAAACTAGTTCTTTTAAATTATCCTTCAGTAATTTTACACACTGTTGAACTTAAATGCAACTGCTGCTGTTTAGATCATGCATCATTTTTCAACACAATGGAACAGCTTCAAAGAAATCCTTCTGGACGTTTTGATCTTGAAAAGTTTCTACTGGTGAAGCCAGAGACTGTGGCAAGTTGCCATTTATTTCCACAATCAATTGTTTAAGCAGGTGTAGTCCTGTACCTTTTTTTTTTTTTAGGCACTCATGTTATACGATTATACCTACTACTAAGGTGTCACTTTTGGTCTTTGCACTCACTACTTTGCTTCTTGCAGTACAGATATGATACTTTGTCTCTGATAGCTGCGTTAAACATACCAAGATCATGTCTGAAAACAGATGTCAATGTGTTTTAATGTAAACTGTTTTGTATGACAATGATTCAAAAGGCCGCAGTTTGTAAAAGTGGATGTCTGAATGTATTCTTACAGTTATACACAACACTTCAAAATATACAACACAGAAAACATAAGTCTAAAAATATGAAAATATAAACAAGACCACCACAAATACATAAACCTACACTGAGATAACTAATGTTGAAAGGAATGTAAATAATCTTTAATCTACAGCCAAAATCAAAGAAATCAACCCAATCCATCTCAAATACAGTGTACCGAAAAGTGAGCATGTTGCCAAGAAAGAAATTGAAAAGAAAATGGAGATTACGAGCAATGCGTCATTACTTCAAACAGGCATGATTCTCCTATACTACAGTACTGACAACAATTTTATATAAAAATATATTTGGCTCTGAAAAAACATTAGGCAAAGAGATAAGACAGCTCCTCTGCATCCTTACTTATATATACTAGGAAATGTGCAAGCATCTTGCAATGGCTTCAATTCACTTGTTCTTTTATGTTTTTAACCTCAGTACTGTCATCCTTCACTGTTCCTCACATATAACTGGTTACTGACAGAGTATTCTGCCATGCTCCCACGGACATAACTGGAGGCAAATTAGAAATCAACAACAGATCTTTCCATCATCATGTCTCTGGGATATGTGAGGTAATTGTTGAACCTAACAGAAACCCCCATTGACAAGGAGGACACGTCTTAGAAGACGCATACAATGAAAATCCCTGAAGCAGCCTCTAGCCTTCTTCCATATGTAACTGTACATTTCTTTTGTCCAAGTACAGAGTGATGCACCACTTGGTCTGACATCAGAAGGCATGACTTAATTCAAATATGACATATATTAGACCATTATGATGCATTGGTGGTGATTTTTCAAGTTAACATTTGAAACTGATGTACCAAGTTATCAGTGTGACTGTGTAATGCTGCCACTTGTGTATTTCAGATTTAATAAACATTCTGCATTTCCATCTGTTAAATAACAAAGTATGGCTTTAAAAATACGTGAGCACAAAAGCTTCATAAGATATGTAAGGGAAACAAAAGTCTGCATGTCCAGATAAACCTATCCTTTAACTATAAACATGAGTTAGTTTGATTTCTGAAAAATTAATTGGCAAACCTTTCCCAAAGGACTACATTTATGATTGTCTGGCAGCTAGCAAAAACTGTTAAGGCTTGAATTGTACTTTAAGTGGTACAGAGATTGATTCCCTCAGCTGTCATTTGCCAACTAGGTGATCTTCAAAGAGTCACTTTATCAAACATTCCCATGGGTTACCCCTGAAAAGGGGCTGTGTGTCCAGTGGGCCTATCTAATTAACAAATGGGTCTTATTATTATCCATAAACTAAGATGGCAGTCAGGAGTTACAACACTGTAAAATTCTGTAACAGCATGAAAAATGTAACACTATGCAGTAATTGATCAAAGCTTTACCACTTAGAATCAATACCAGCATAGTGCATCACGCCATCTGACAAAATTAACCCGACCTGCACTCTTATTGTATTAGTATAACTGGCCACACTCCCACAACAGTATTTCTATCTTCATTTAAGTCTTGTTTAAGCAAAATGCCAATCCTGTAAATGCTCTTAAACCCCAATCTTGGTTGGTTCTGTTAAGTAAGGTTGTATAAAGAAATTGGCCCTGCATAATGGAAGCCCTTTAAATTTTTATTCTGCACTTTGAAATAGTCAAGTCCTCAATTAAATAGACACAGATGTATTATATCCTACACAACACACAGATATATGTACATACAAACACATATCTATCTATATAATACACACACACATATACACACATATACACCGAATAAAATGCATCTGTATACTGGTCAGCAGTTCCCAGTTTCTTCTCTCTTCCCTGTCATATCGCTAACATTTACTGCCTACCTCTATCTTCTGAAATCAACCATAGCTATAAAATAACTGTGCAGACACAGCTGTGGAAAAATCCTAAACCATTGTTGATTACTTTGGAGCCCTTCAGGTTTTTCCCATTGCTCATTGTAATTTGCATTTTTATTGCCATTTGCCAGTCTTTTCTAACCTCTTCTGATTGATAACTAAAGTTACCATGCAATATGTTATCTGGTAAAATAATTATCCCTTTTTAACATCCTCATCTGCTCTAATCTCAACTAAAATGTGTGCCAATGTTGTTTTTTTTTCACTTAGCACTCACCTATCCTTTTATCTTTGTCTGTACTTTATTAATAATCCCAGACAGGATTGCAATTAATGACATGCAGTCCAAACTCCTGCTTAGCCTGATTCTCTCTATTATTATGTTTCCTTCCAAAAGTATTTGCTCTCAGTGATTTGGTTTGTCTGACAGTTTCCAATAATAGTCTCCTCTTGTCTTATTTTCTATACCCTTACTTGCAGACATTCATATCAGAGAAAGTTCCTTTCTTTATTCGAGCACTAGTTTTGTTACTGGAAAACTTTGTGAAACATTAAGGATGTGATGACGTGAGGCACTGCCAGTTGCGCCAGAGGGAGTAGGGCAGTGCATGTGTACATATGCCACCATAGCTAGCTGGAGATTTGTAAAGAATTATATATCCTTTGAATATCAAACTGATTTGGTATCAACAGTGGGTACTGTTGGACAGAAAAAATATACATGTATGTCAGACTACACTGTTGTAACTGATGAAATGTATACATACTAACAGAGGATTCTGTAAGGGAACAGGTTAAGCTCAGCCCAGCTAACCTTGAGGAAAAATGGCATGAAATTAAATGACTTAGTTTAGGCCATAAAGACTTTTATCTCACAGGTCTGAATGCTGCCACAGAAGAGCTTGTTAGTTTCTGCTGGAAGGGCAGACATGGTGGAATTGTTTTTCAGTTTCAGGATGTTGTACTATACCTTAGCTAAAGTTCTGTGTGTATATTGTGACACATCAGTGCCAGATCCTGGCTCAGTTTCTAGTGAGGGGTCACGTGACCAGATGTGATGTCATTCTCAAGCCAGCACTAAAATTGTATTTGAGTACTAGTGAGAGATGTGAAAAGTGCACTCTGTTTTTAGACCTGACAAGACATACTCATCCAGCTTTATCTTGCCTTCCTTTAGTAAGCAACTAGACAATAGTAATTCTTCAGTCAATTATAAAAAACAGTGTGATTAGCTAAATGTAGTTTTTTTTCTGTATCTGTCTGAGTCTTTCCATCCATGTTATTTTTTATATTTCCTGGGATTTAACAACCTGTATTCAAACTGGAACCTTAGTTTGAGAGACAGCCTTACAGAACTATCTTCAAGTATATAGAGCTGAGTATATTTTCTGTGTTATTCTGTATTATAGAGCTAAATTGTCTGCTTGATATCTGTGTCTTACTGCTCTGCAAATATATAGAAAACAGTATATATTTTTTTTATAATTTGCACATTCCTTACATCTGTGTTGAAACTGTTCCCCCCCCATTTCCTGCCTTGTCTTTCAGCTGATATAATTTAGCTAGTGCTGTGTCTCCTTTTAATTAACAACCTGTATTCAAACTGGAACCTTAGTTTGAGAGACAGCCTTACAGAACTATCTTCAAGTATATAGAGCTGAGTATATTTTCTGTGTAATTCTGTATTATAGAGCTAAATTGTCTGCTTGATATCTGTGTCTTACTGCTCTGCAAATATATAGAAAACAGTATATATATTTTTTTATAATTTGCACATTCCTTACATCTGTGTTGAAACTATTTCCCCACCCCCTCTCCCTATTCTTGGTTGTAGTTTAAATTTGGTAGCTTTTGCAGTGCCCGCCCCACTGTAGATTTGATCTAAGACACTCCCCCAGGACATCTCTTTACCGCATTCTACCTAACAAACCCTTTCTGCACTTGCTTTTAGTCCTTTTTAATTTAATTACATTTTTTCAAATGGTGTGTGGACTAATATTGCTACATATTCAAGTGTGCCAGCTTGCACTGCATGAGAATTGTATTTACTACTGCTTTTGCTACTTTTCTAAAAAAAAAAAAAACAAACAAAAATTCTTCTACTTTTACTGTACTTGTGTTTCTTCCTACTTTATTTTGCTTTTGCGTCATCTTAAAAGTTCTCAGTTGTATTTATTACTGCTTGGTGTAACTCATTCTAAGCCTTTTAGTTTAAACACTTGGGCTTCAGACCAGTTGTTTTACATTGAGAGGGTTTGTGGTCTGCACTGCAGTGGCAGAACAGGTAGCTTACATCCTTCTAAGTTGGGAACTGCTGATTGAGGGCTCAGTGTCTGTTATTCTAAAAGTATATTAATTCTGGTTTAAGCACTTGGGCTTTCAGGCCAGTTATTTTACATTAAGAGGGTTCGTGGTCTGCACTCTTGTGGGAGGAGAGGCTGGACTCTGCCCTTCTGAGCTGGGAATTTCTGGTTGAAGGCTTATAGTGCATGCATATCTGAATTTCTTCTTACTGAAATTGGTACACCTTGTTTGCTGTAGCATAGACTAGATCCAGGCCTGCTGAATTTAGCTTTGTTTGTATAACTTAAGCACTAATCCAGGCATTATTTAAAGTATTCAGTTGTATTTATTACTGCTTGGTAGTAACTTGGTTAAAGTGTAGCTATCATTCTAAATCTTTTGGATTAAGCACTTGGGCTTCAGACCAGTTGTTCTACATTAGGAAGGTTTGTGGCATGCACTGTGGTGGCAGGACAGGTAGCTTTCATCCTTCTAAGTTGGGAACTGCTGATTGAGAGCTCAGTGTCTGTTATTCTTAAAGTGTATTAGCTCTGGTTTAAGCACTTGGGCTTCAGGCCAGTTATTTTACATTAGGAAAGTTTGTGGTCTGCACTATTGTGGGAGGAGAGGCTGGACTCTGCCCTTCTGAGCTGGGAATTTCTGGTTAAAGGTTTATAGTGCCTGAATATTTGAACTGTATCTTACTGAAATTGGTACACCTTGTTTGCTGTAGCATAGACTACATCCAGGCCTGCTGAATCTAGCTTTGTTTGTATGCTTGTTATTTCCCTGGAACACTAATTCCACCTAAAACGCGGCTTCTCAGCGCTTCTGTGGATCCCTAGTGATATCTGCATTGCTTACTGTACTTATTTCCTTGCTTCGCTTGAAAGAAAGTTACTGTTTGTTGTTTTTGCACTTAAGTTACCTGTAACACATTGCACTTGTTACCTGGCACTTGCTCACTAAAGCAATTATAAGTCAGCACTAAAAATTAAAAGCACTACACCCTTGCTCCCCACTGGCCCTTGTTTTCAATTATAAAGGAATTCCCAATATTATTCTAGCATGTCCATATGTCAGTTGTCAATCTCCTCTCCGGTCCAGCTGGTGAATATGGGAATCTTGAGGCAATGTTACAACTGCCTCATGTACACAGACAACCCTCTCCTCCTCCCAACAAATTCCAACACATGTGAGAGATGCAACCATACAGCCAAACTGGAGGCTAAGCTCTCTCAACTCAGTACTGGCATAACCAGTCAGGAGGAGAAGGAAACCACACTCACTACAGTTCCAGTCTCACATAGACCTACCACGACAGCAAACCAAACACATAATCACACAAAAACATACTCGGAGGCTCTAAATAAAGATCTGCCTAAGCAGCAGAGACCTCCAAAGCAGACACCCAAGCAACCGCTACCCCAAAACAAAACACGTGCAACACATATCTCACAAAGCCAGTGTGCCGAACAGTCACAGCCCTTAAGGCTAAACAACACATCTGATACACTTGTAATAGGTTGACTCTATCGTCAGGCACACTGATGTCCTGCTCACCAGGCTGAACAAGGAGAAGGTCACGGTGAGCAGCCTGTCTGGCGCTAGGATCCGCCACATAACACAAGCACTCAGGTCACTCCAAGGCAAGTACAAATATGACTCAGTCATTGTCCATGCTGGTGTGAATGACCTGAGACGTACCTCCCTGGACTACATGAAAAGAGACATAGAGGAACTCTCTGAGCATGTAGCCCAGGCTGGTATGACCCAGACCTTGAGTAGCATCTTACCCTCACCAAGAATGATGCCACAATATGAAGACAAGATGATCAATTTCAACAAATGGCTTAAGTATTGGTGTCATTCAAAGGGGATCCAGTGCCTGTCAGCTTGGGATGATATGCACGACAAGCCACGATGCTTTGCTAGGGATGGCTTGCACCTGTCACCCCTGGGCTTTCGGATATTGGCAAAGGCTCTTGCTACCCCCATAGTGCCTTTTTTAGGCAAGGCTCAAAAGACAAACCCACCTCAATAGGTATCACAAGGGATAAGAAACTAAGAGTAATGCTACTCAACGCCAGAAGTCTAAACCTCAAGATGCATGCACTCGAAACTCTCCTTAGCATGGAGAACATCGATATCTGTGCAGTAACAGAAACCTGGTTCAGGACTCCCGAGAGCACCCCAGCACTACCAGGTTATACCTCATACCATGCTTTTCGGCCCCAAAACTTGGACCGAACCACAAAAGGAGGGGAGTATCGATATTCATCAAAGATACCCACACCTCCAGGTTGGTGGCAAAGCACGAAGCATCAGAGACTATCCATGTGCAACTAACAGTGGGTAAAACTGCCTTCCAGTTTATAGCCTGCTACAGACCACCCTCCCAAACCCAGAACCCCACTCGGCCTTCCTGAGAACACTGGAAAATATGAAGGTCTCTCCGAACACCATTATATTGGGCGACTTCAACTACCCAAACATAGATTGGGAGCATTACTCTAGCTCCAACACCCTTGCCCAAAGGTTCCTAGAATTCATAAACTCAAATGCTATGGAACAACTTGTTACCACTCTCACAAGAGGGGAAAACATACTGGACTTGATCATCACCAACATGGGGACTCTATGCTCCAGACCAGAAGTGTATCCCTCACTGGTAAGATCAGACCATAAACTGATCTCACTGGATATTCACATCCTGACCCCACCCCCTGTCCAGAAAACCACAGTGAAAAACTTCTCTAAAGCATATTTCACACTCCTCAAAACCGAGGTGGAATCCTTCAAAGCCCCCGGGCCTGTGGAAAATACGGCCCAGACCGCAGAATCCTTTATAAATGCATTCTATGAACACCTTCAGGAATGCATGGATCATGCAATCCCAAATAAAACCAAGACCCAATCCTCCAAAGGCAGGCGACCTGTCTGGTGGACCCCAGCCATAAACAAACTATACAATAGAAGGAGGAAGCTACTACATGATAGAGCAAAATCCCAAAAAGGGAAGGCATCTCTGATCAGTATTAGCAAAAAACTAAGGGCACTCATAAAATCGTCAAAGGCCAGCTTCGAGAGAAAAATTGCACAGGACACTAAGGATAATCACAAGGCTTTCTTTAGTTATGTTAGGAACCTGGGTGGGAATTCCCAGATATGCTCAGAATTAGTCCAAAATGACAAAAAATACACCGAACCCACAGACATTGCCAACATCCTAGCTGACAGGTTCAGCGCAAACTTCTCCCACCAAAAGGGCAAATATCTATCCCAGCAGAGTGCTGCCCCCCTGACATCTCAGATGTTCAGGTGGGAGCCGCCCTCTCCAAAGCAAAAAACACAGCATCAATGGGACCAGACGGTGTCCCAGGCTGCTTCCTACATGAACTCCAAGAAGAGCTAAACCCAAACATAAAACTACTGTTCAATCTCAGCCTTACTACAGGATATGTACCCAAAGAGTGGCGTACAGCAACAGTGGTCCCTCTCCACAAAGGTGGTGCCTCAACGGACCCTGGAAACTATCGCCCCATAAGCCTGACTAGCTTGGTCTGCAAAGCTATGGAAAGGATCATCATGGACCACATAAATAAAGATATTGGGGACATACAGACACTGGATCCTACCCAGTTCGGCTTTGTTAAGGGCAGATCCTGCCTCTTAAACCTGGTTGACTTCTTTGAAACAGTCACCAAGGCCATTGACGAAGGGAAGGTGGTCCACACAGCCTATCTGGACCTCGCAAAAGCCTTCGATACAATACCCCACTCGGGCATTATAGATAAGCTCACCAGCTTAAATATAAACCCCTATGTCACTAGATGGGTTGCAAACTGGCTCAAGGACAGAACCCACATGGTTAGAATTGCTGGAGCCATGTCAGACTCCAAACCAGTTACAAGTGGCGTCCCACAAGGCTCAATCCTGGGACCTCTCTTGTTTGGTATATATTTCTCGGAGGTACAGGCCAACACGGAAGGCCAACACGGAAGGACTGTGGCTGACCAAGTTCGCAGATGACTGCAAACTGGGCACCATAATCGACTCTCCAGCCGACACAAGCATCCTCCAAAAGGGCCTCATAGAAACAGACAACTGGTGCCAGAGCCATGGCCTCAAGCTAAACGCCAAAAAGTGTATAGTCATCCCCTTTGGCAAAAACAAAGTGCCCACAAATTACCACATAGTTGGTAATCCATTAAGTACAGAAAAAGTAATTAGGGACCTGGGGACCCAAGTTGATAGCAATCTCTCATTTGACAACCACGTGGCCAAAGTGGTTAGAAAAACATTTTATATAGCCCACCTAATCATGAAGGGATTCACATCTAGATTAGGGGAGGTCATCGTGCCTCTTTACTCATCCCTCATCAGGCCCATAATCGAGTACAATGCCCCTTTTGGGATGTACCTTACCAGACAAAAAGACCAAAAGTACCTCAACAAGAGGATCAAAGGGCTCAAACAGATGCCATATGCTGCCCGGTTAAAGAAACTCCAGCTCTACTCAGTGGCATACTGCCTGTTCAGAGGTGACCTGTGCCTGACGTATAAAGCCATGTCCAACCCGGAATTAATGGACATGCTGCACCTCAGAAAATCCAAATCCCATCGAGCTACACGCTCGAGAGACTTGAACCTCAGCATTGAAATAAATAGGACATGCTGGAGGGACAGATTCATAACCCAGAGGCTCCCTTCGCTCTGGAATAAAATCCCAGTCCAGGTTAGGCAGAGTCCTTCATTGACTCTCTTCAAGAGGAATCTTGATGAGTGGATGGGAGATTGTAGGTTTACCCCGGGTATCACTTCTGTGTCACTGTTAGACAGAGGCAGAGTATACTAACCTCGAAAAAGGGCATAGCAAAATTAATTTAAAATGGATGGCGAATGCCAAACACACTTTGGCTAGGCTTATAAATGCCCTAGGGCAGATAGCCTAGTATGAACCTATGAACCTATGGTGTTTATTGCAAATATATTCAGTATTTTCAAGTTTTTTACTATTTATTATTAAATATGTCTAAACCTTTCATTGTGGCTGGTCTTTCAGAAAATACTGAACCTCTGAGAGTGCTTGCATTTATTTAGTGGCACTGTGGTTCCACATTCCTGCAAGTCTTGCTGTGTGGTCAAACACTACCATTTGTATAAGTATTAATTTTACTAAGTGTAATTGGGTACCCTTTTAACAGCCTTAAAGTAAATGGCTTCAGGTGTTCTGGTGGCAGTAAATCTGCCTTATAGTCTGGGTGGCGGTGTCAGAGTGGGTAATCTGTGCCTGTGTGTGTGTGTGTGTGTGTGTGTGTGTGTGTGTGATAGCTACTTTGAACAGGGACCTGGAGAGTATGGATTTTCCTCCTTCTTCTCTGACCATCAGCCATACCTCTCAAACTCCCAATGTTAAAAACCATGGTAATGACCTTTAAAAATTGTAGCAGACAGCAAAAAAGAGGGAGCGCCCCCCAGCTAAACAACATGTTGAGGACCCACCCAAGAAAAACTGTCCTTAAAACAGTGACTAACACTACAGCAAATGGCTTTACACAAGCTCATTCCTACAAAGCTACAGGTTTGGAATGGCATAGAGTGTAGGTTTTTAGGGCTTTTACCTGCAATGTGTTGAATGGGCAACAGCACAATGTTGATAGAAAAATGGCCAATACTACAACTGCCTGTATTACTGCTCTGTTTCTCTTGCTGTACTCTGCTATTGGTCAACTGAGCAGACCAACAACACAATGCAACTAGAAAAGCAGACTAGTAGCATAGCTGCATGTGTTATTTACTCAGTTAAAATTCCAGTGTACTACTGGCTTATTTCTCCGCTGCACTGTATTATTGGTGTGCTCAACAAACCATGGCACACTGTTTAGGCTGATGCGAGTTTGCAGATTCCATATGGAATATGATGAGCTCCTCTCGCATTGGCTCTATACCTCAACAAATGAAAAAGTATAAACTGGGGCTCTCGAGGGGTGAATAAGAACAGTGGAACAGATTTCAGTCCCTGTTTTAATATCTGAATGTTACAATGAATATGGAGCAGGTGTAAGGTATGTCATCAGCTTGCTTTTTTAATTTCTCCAAGTCTTTTGGGTTTCTAATACCATGATGGGAATGGAACCCATTCCTAAGTCAAAGTACAATTAAAGTTCATGAAATTAGAATTGTTTCAATCTTTGATGTCAGCCAGAAGTGCTCTTCGCAGCACATGTGCCCAGTTATGACTCCTTCTGCAATTCGTATGGGTTACATGTATTGGTAACATATCTAAACATGATTGTAAATTCTTTTTTATAAGACCCGTTGTTCCTAATACTCTTGGAACTGTCTGGGTATCTCTTCCACATTGTTCTCATTTCCGCCTGCAAATCCTAAAATTTTCTGACTTTATCTATCTCTGTATGCAAGACACTGTAGTCACTGGGTGTGGCAATTTCATTGTTCAATGATACGTTTGTCTTCTTTTCATGGACATCTGGTTTTCTAGCATCTATCTTTTGAATTGTTGGTAATGGGTGATCCCATGTGATGTAGGCTTCATCATTTTCTATGATGCTTTGTGGCTCATGTTTCCAGTGTTTTCCAGCCACATCAGTACCATAATGTTTGCACAATACCCAGTGCAACAGTCTTGCCACATTATTATGCCTTTCATTATACAGTCCTTCTGCCATTAGTATGTCACAACCAGCAACGAGGTATGCAACTGTTTCCAATTCTGTTTTACAAAACATACATTTGTCTGTTTCTCCCACAAGTTCAATGGACTTTGTAAACCAACATGTACGTAGCTCACTATCTTGGGCCACCAATATTAACCTTTCATCTCTTGGTTTGAATTCGCCTCTCCTTAACCATTCCTGCATTCGATCCTGATCAACATGAAGTCCTTCTAGAAGATTTCTATACTTGCAAAGTACAGTTGGTTACACTTACCATACATGTAGATGTTCAAGTGTGTTCACTGTTGCAGTAATCACCTGTGGGTTATCCCTGCTGTGGTAGCCCTCAGCTGGCCCAAATACCAGAGTCAATGTTTTTCTGCGCAGGCTGCTGTCGTTTGTTAACTGATGTCAGGTCGTCAGTGCTATAAAGCAAGGCAGCCGACGCCATTACATCAGTTTTACTTGCCCTAACCAGTCAGAAGCCCAAGGAAATATGGTAAAGTGGTCCTGGTGGCTAAAAGCCACCATAAGAAGCTCATGTCTCCCTAAGGAAAGAGGATATAAGGGGAAAGGAGGGATGGAAACCAGGACTGCAACAGTGTATACACTTGAACATCTACATTTATGGTAAGTGTACACAACTGTACTATGTTCTTCGTGTTTCACTGTTGCAGTCATCACCTGTGGGAGGATTCCCAAAGCGGAGGTGAGGGGTGGAAGGATTAGTTAGAGACCTAGGCATGGGTAAGCATGCCCTGCAGAACTACAGTGGCAAACCCTGCCCTAGCCTTAGAGAAAAAGAGGTAGGTGGTAATGCTTTGTAAAGGTATGGACAGAGTTTCAGGTGGCAGCTTCCAAGATGTCCCTGGTGGGAACTCAGCTGAGGAATGCTGTGGAAGTGGAGGCTGCCCTAGTGGAATGGGTACAAATAGACTTAGGGGGTGGTTTCTCATGTAATCTGTAGCATAAATGGATACAGTGTGATATCCTACTTGGAAATGGTTTGCTTGGAAATGGGCTTCCTCTCTGCCCCTGGGGCAAAGTTGACAAGACGTTGGTCTGTTTTCCTGAAGGGATTACTATGGTCCAGGTAGTACCTGAGCTGTCTGCGCATGTCTAGTGAGTGCAGAATTCTTTCCCCCTTGTTTTGAGGGTTAGGGAAGAAGGTGGGTAGATGAATGGCCTGGTTGAGAGTCACATTTGATACCACCTTGGCATAAAGGAGGGGTTAGTCCTCAGGGAGACCCTGTTTGCATGGAAAATGATGAAGGGCTCAATGGCCATCAGTGCCTGAAGTTCTGAAACCCTTCTGGCTGAGGTGATAGCTAATAGGAAAGCAGTCTTCTAGAAGAGGTATTTCACCTGTAATTCTTCTGTTACGGGTTCCATGGCAAGAAAAACTGATGTAATGGCATCAGCTGCCTTGCTTTACAGCACTGATGACCTGGCATCAGTCAACAAGTGACAGCAGCCTATGCAGAAAAACATTGACTCTGGTATTCAGGCTGGCCGAGGGCTACCACTACAGGTGATGACTGCAACAGTGAAACACGAAGAACATCTACAGTTATCCATTTTCTACATTTCTTGCCTTCTCATCTGGTCCTTCACCTTATATTCTTTCTTTTGCTTTTTGCCACATTCACTTGCTGCCTGGTTTTTATCTACTTCTGGCTTGATTTCCATTCCTGCTTGATGCCGATATGCTTCTGCTAGATCATGCAGAGAAGTCATCTTAGACTTTTTCTCCTCATGTTTCAAAACTTTCACTACATTTGGGTCTTGTGAGGTCAGCAGATATGTGTGCAGTCCCACAATGTAGATCTATACATGTAATCAATTTCAAGGAGGCCCATCCCTCCTTCGGAATGGGGAATGTATAATCTTGGTATGCACTGATTTTTATAAATCATTTGGTAAGCATGAAGCATCCTTCTTGTTTTCCTATCTAATGTATCCAACACGTTTTGGGGAAAGTCATTCACTCCAAAACTGTAAGTTAGGACAGGAAGAGCAAATTGGTTTATAGCTTGAATTTTGTTCCTAGATGTCAGCACTGTTTTCAGAATTAATTTTAGTCCTCTGAAGTATTCCTTACTATGTTTTATACACATTTGTTCATGTTTTATTGCTGATCCTTCATCATTTCCCAAGTATTTATACTCTCCCTCTTGCTCAAGTTCTTTTATATCACATTTTTGTCCCAAACTGATGTTTTCTTGGTGCTGGTTTTCCACCTTTAAAGGTTACCTTTGCACATTTATCAAGACCAAATGACATTCTTATATCATCTGAAAAATTTTTTGACAACTTGCAGTTGTACTTTCAGTTCCTCATCTGATGAGCTATACAGTTTTAAATTGACAAAGAGAAGATGAGAAGTCTTTACACTTTGTTGTTTTCTAGGAGCTAAATTATAGTCATGGCCTAAACTATTAAGTTGACAGCTTAATGGGTTAAGGGCAAGACAGAATAGCAGCGGTGATAAAGAGTCACCCTGGAATATCCCCCTTTGAATTGTTATCCCTGGGATAATAATTTGTTCTTTATCATGACTTCATTGCAAAATGGTCTACCCCTGTTTCATGATCACTCTAATGTAGTCAATCAGTGTTTGGTGTATTTTATACATTTTTAAGCACTCTTTTATCCATGAATGTGGGATACTATCAAATGCTTTTTTATAGTCAATCCATGCCATACTTAGATTCTTCCCCTTTTTACATTTCACCACTATGACTTTATTTAACAACGAATGATCCTTTTTTCCATATGGCTTTCTTTTATTGCCCTTTTGTTCTATTGCCACAATTGAGTTTTCTTCTAAATGACTACAAACTCTGTCAGCATCAATTACCATGTATAGTTTATTCGTCATCAGAAGGCAAGTTATTGGTCTACAATTTTCAGGGTAGCTTGCGGGGTCACTCTTAAGTAGGAGCACTGTTTTTCCTGTTGTTAGCCAGGTTGGTGTCTGTTCAGGGTGCGGATATATACAGTTCTTACTCATGGCTTACTTTTCATGCAAAGATGTCAATACTTCTAACCAGAAATTAGGTAGTGCATCTGGGCCTGGGTTTTCCAATTAGAGGCTTTTCTCATCTTTGTTTCAATTTCTCTGGCTGCTAATGCACCCCATTTCATATCCTGTATCTTTAAACTTCTTATTCTTTCTTTTACTTCTTACATCCATTTAGCATCTTTGTTATGTTCCACAGGATCTTCATAAATACTTCTCCAAAATATATCTATTTCTTCTTTTTGGTGGTCTTTCAATTCCTTTTGCCTTATTTGCCAGTTCTCTATAAAACTTTTTTGGGTCATCAATAAATTGCTTACTTTGTACTTTTCCTTTATATTTATCTGTGCAGCTTCTAAGTTTTTCTGTCTGTGCTGAAATTTTTAGTTTATTACTTGTGATAGTGCATGATAGATCCTGGTCTGTTCTAATACTGTGGATTGCTTTTATCACATCTATCTTTCTAAGTATTTTTGTTGCTCTATTCCTTCTTCTATACTCTTTTAACAGTGACACTTCTTGTCTTAATTGCTTTACAGTTTTCCCTATTCGATAATGGTATTCAATTTCTCCCCTTCCTTTCCCACACTACCCTGTGTTCTTGTGGTAGAACTTTATCAGTTATTAAATTAGATGCACAGTAATATATTCCGTTTACTTCTGTTATATCGCATGGACCTCTACAGACGGTCCTAATTACTGTGTTCATTTGTTTTATCAAACTTCTGACTTTTGGGGTTTATTGATCTTCTGTAGTCTGTTTCTTTCATTGATCTTACTATGTCTATCTTTCACTATTAAATCAAGCAACTCTTCTCTTAGCTCGTTTTCTTCTAAACTGAGGTCACATTTTTTGTTTTCCATTTCCTGCGGGCATTCTATAGAAAGTTCTACAGCATCTTCCTGTGCCACATTCTCTTCAATTACATCCTGTGCCATCCATTGCTCTGTCATATGGGAAACTCACTGGCCACTTTATAGTCTTTATGGTTCTTTCTTTGGCCTATCAGTTTTTGTGTTTTGTAAACTGCTACTTCCTTCTACAATGGGGGCCATTCTCTCCCTGGGCCTGGCCTAGCCCTACTGTAGGCATGTTTCCATATTTTGAGGATTCTACACTGTCATTTTTTCCAGTCCTGGCACCAGTGTGCCTACCAGGATTGGGCACTTTTTTATCCTGGGTCTTGTGCTCCCAGCTATCTTTTTTAATTGTTGACCTACTGCTGTCCATGATATATGCTATATAAATACAGTCTACATATCAGTGTTGTCTTGGTGAGATTTTGTGAAAAACAGGGTCCACCTTGTGAAGGTACTCACCAAGTCTTGAGGATGAATTCAGTTTCAGCAATACTACTCTCCTTTGCTTGCTGACTTACCTTTCCATTCTGGCTGTTCTGATAAATAGTCATCCCCATACATAAAATGCAGGTACCCTTCCTGATGACATTAGTGACCACTCACTAACCTACATAATTAGACAAAAGATCAATATTCCCAACCCAACCTTATATAGAACTACCCGGACTACAGAAATTTTAACCGAGAAAGCTTCCAAACTGAACTTAAGGCATGTGACTGGACACCCCTAAAACACCTTCAGTTAGAGGAAGCAGTGTTATACTTTAACACCAAATTCCTACTAATCCTGGACTACTATGCCCCTATTTGATCTATCAGAAATAGGACTAGAACTGCTCCATGGCTAACAAAAGAGACTAGGTATAAAATCCTACAGAGAAACAAAAAAAATCTGGGCCAAATAGAGATCTTCAAAAAACCCAACAGATCATCAAACATTTAGACAGCTGAGAAATGCTACTAAAAAATGAATACTTCTTGACAAAAAAAAAACTTCCACTCTCAACTTCAACTAACTCACCAAAATAAACCTCAAAATTATGGACAGGTATTAATAGACTCCTCCATCCAGGGCACTCCAAAACACCAACCCCATCAGGCACCATCCACGACAATCCTAAGCTTATTGCAGAAGTCTTTAATACCTTCTTTACTGAAGCTGTCCAATCTCTTGCTAATTCCCTACCCCCTGTTAGCACAAACCTGCCTTACACCATAGCTAGCTTACCTCCCTCATTTAATTTACAACCTGTCCCAACATCCCTCATCTGCACCCTACTTCATAAACTCAAACCGTGCAAACCCTCAGCTGACCGTCTTCCAACTGAATATTTGCAACTGGCAGCTAAAGTTATAGCCTATCCCATTTCCATCCTAATAAACATAACCATTACTGAAGGAACCATCCCTTCTATCTGGAAGATTTCCCATATTATCCCAATACATAAGGGTGGTAACTCAACAGAATTCTCAAACTATCACCCAATAACTTTACTCTCTCCTGCAGCAAAAATCATGGAAAAATGCATCCACCGACAACTACTAGATCACCTACTCCAAAATAATTTACTAGTTAACTGTCAGCATGGCTTTAGACCATTCCATAGCACCACCATAGCCCTCCTGTACTTCTCTGACTGTATTAACAAAAATCATAATACCAATACTCTGACCTTAGCACTGTTAATTAATCTCTCAAAAGCCTTCGACATGGTTAACCATCACCTACTTTTAAAGTTACTTGAATCCCTCTCTCTAGATATACAAGCACTACTCTGGTTCAAGTCCTACCTAGAAAATAGGCAAAAGGCTGTGCTCTGGGATAACAATCTATCCACACATCTCTCTGTTACCTTGGTGTCCCTCAAGGATCTACTCTGGGCCCTCTCCTATTCTCAATCTTTATCAACAATCTAAATGAAAACATTCCTCAAGCTACCTGCATACAATATGCAGATGACTCCACATTAATATGCTCTGCTACTTCTGTATCTGAACTCCATTCCCTTATCCAAAAAGTGTTTAATATAGTAGAAAACTGGTTACCCAAAAAGTGTTTAATATAGTAGAAAACTGGTTCCTACAGCGCTGCCTCCTCCTGAAACCCAAAAAATCAAAACTATTGCTCTTCACTCCAATGCAAAAGTCCCCCCCAATAAACTTCACAATTTCTTCTAATAATGGAACTGTCATATCTCCTGACCCAACCACAAAACTCTTAGGCGTTACAATTGACCACAACCTTAACTTTGACACGCACATTAACTCTACAATAAAAACAGTAAATAGAAAACTAGCCTCCCTCTATAGGATTAAGCCCTCCCTTACTCTAAACAGCTAGAATTACTATTGCCCACACCCATCTTATCTCCACCCTCCTCTATGCCTCACCCATTTATGCCAATCTACCCAAAACTAACCTCAACAAACTGGCAACCTCCTATAATAATATTGCCAGATTTATCACCAGCTCCCCATATACAAGCCACCAATGTCACAATCTAAAACAGCTAGGTTGGCTAGAACTTCATAATCAGCTTCAGTTTCTCCAACTTATTATTGCTCACAAGACCCTTCATCATCCTAGCAATACTCCAATACTCACTAGCCTTATCACCCCTTACAAAAATCTTACAATCCTACACTCTGCAACTAAATTACTTGTATCCACTCATAAATCCAGCAATAAAGCTGGAGACTCACTCTTTTCCAACAGTGTGGGGAAAACATGGAACTTACTTCCCAGAGAACTCTCATCTCTTCCCTCAACACTACTTTTCAAAAAGCAACTTAAAATATACCTCAATTCTCACTGGCTATGCCAATACACAAACCCAGACTAATAATCCCCTCCTGCAATGTTCAGCTGCTTGCTTATCTCACTACTGCTGTTTTCAGTCGACCTCCTTCACAAACCTTAGAAAATATGATCTGTAAGCTACTGAAGTCTGTCTTCATTTAGTCTTTACAGGGAACCTCTACAGAGTATAAACTGGCTACTGTAAGCTACTGAAGTCTGTCTTGATTTAGTCTTTACAGGGAACCTCTACAGAGTATAAACTGGCTTAGCAAGCTACCAACTGTAGACACACATCCCTATAAACATTTACTTGTTTCTTTCTTCTTTAGTATGACAGTTACCTCAGAACAATGATTTATGTAAATATTTGCATTCCTGGTCATAATACTTATTGTACTAATGTTGCTATTATCCCTTTAGTGGAGTTTATCTCCCCGGGCCTCTACTGAAAATGGACATGTATCCAGTTAGACTAGCCCGGTCAACAAATGTAAAATAAAATAAATAAATAAATACATTTCCTCTTAGTGAGAGCGATACAGATTCTTCATTCATTGGGGGCAGAAAGTAGGCAAACAAGGAGCAAGACTGTTGGTTGCGTGGAAGAAGAGGGGTTTGTTTTTTATGTCTTATCCTCTCACTGTAGAGGCCCTGAACAAAGGGTTGGCATGCATCGGACTATACATTGCACACAGGAGTATGAAAAGCAATCATAATCAAAGTCTAGCCACCCCTTACCCTTGTAAGCTGCGGCTCGGTGTGAGCCCAGCCCCTACCATGATTCTAAGCACTGGAAGTAGGCACTGGCACATCCCCTCTACACCCCTCCTCCCTGAGAGAGGCAACAGGGCCTTCATTCTTCTCTCACCTCATCCAGCTCTGCACTGTAGTTAGGGCTTTGTCCCTCTATACCGCAGAGCCAGACAATGAAGCAATGTTTTATATTTTCCTTGTTTTATGTTTGCATACTCTTACCTTTTTCTCATCACAGAACTGCAGGCCAGCCTTGCCTCAATGTCTACTGATTAATACTGCCCACCATGTTAGAAACCACCAATTCATTTTTTACTAGCCCAGCAGGCATCATGTACATACTGCCACATCATTTTCCAAAAAAATACTTCCTTGCAAGCTGCTGTCTTTAAGTTGAAAGATCTAACAACCACCATTACATTTCTGAGGTACTTTACAAGAGTATTCATGACCAAATGAGTGCATCCTTATATGTCTGTCTGTACGTTTAGCTACTGGGACAGGAAAAGAAGTCAGTTTAGGTGCGATCCACCAGCCTGCAGCAAAGGTAGAGTGACAGCTCTCACTGATCCTGAGCAGTGGAATTTTGTTAGTAGAATCTGTCAAGCTCTCTACATACACTGATTATTACTTATCATCTTATTACTCTCACAGCAAGAACAAAACAATCTGGTCATAAACCATATATTCTGACGTGCAAACTTTCAAGAATCAAGCATATCTAGAGGGACTGAAAGCTGGTAAAGGGCAGACAGACTGATCACTATTAGCTCAAAGTCCACAAACAAGGAAGAATTACTCCTTTTCTGTAAGATCTGCACAACTCAATAACATTATGCAACTTGGTGAGGACAACAGATATAACTTGTTAGCCCCTGGGGGAAATACAGCAAGTCATCATCAAAACTGTATTGAAATACAATTTGTTGAACAGTCTATATTAGCTTCATTGTAACTATAAAGTTGGAAATTCTTAAAAGTTTTTGACTGTTATACACTGTTTCACTTTGTTATATACCACATTTACTGTATCCTTTTTATTTACATTTGCTTCTCTTCAACTTTGTAAATAGCTTGATGGTTTGTATCCATTCTCAAGAAGTTGTGTGAAATGAAACCTGACTTTTATCTGAGACCTACAATGTCTGAAAAGTAAGCAGCTGTGGATAATGTAGTGGTCATTTAGGATGCAGAATGGTTCTCTATGCAAGGCAGAAAGACTGCATTTGTTGACAGTGTGTGGTAAGCATGCTACCAGTACAAACCTGCACTCCTGAGTACATAAAGTAGTAGTGGTGTAGAGTGAATTAGGGTAGAGTTTATAAGCATTCGTTACCCAATGATAACACTGCACTTGAACTCTGTAGTTAAACGGCAATGTATTCCTCAAAGCAAATAGGATGAAAGCTTTAGATAAATTGCACCAGTCCTCTGTATTATAAAACAAGTCTTTAGTAAAGCAAAGCTTATCTTTTTACAAATGTAGTATATTGTTAAAAGGTCCCTTTACCCATTCATGGAGTCTAGGTCTTCAAAATTGCCACAGCCTGAAATGTCTTCTTTGGAAAAGCTTTGTACTAATGAGCTACAATAATTTGTACAATACAGCGTTGCAGGTTTCTGCATTTAGTAGCAAAGGCTACGTTTGTCTGACACAGAAATGCAAGATCAAGTTCTTCCATACGACTTCTAAATAGTTACTGTGTATGTTGTTATTGTACATGTTTACTGGCAAAACAGAAATATGTGAAAAGACATATCCTTCATATATAAAAGGTATTATGGCATGATATATATGTCAATATATCAACCTGGGATTGGTAGCAAGTTGTTGTGTTGTGTCTTTCGGCTTTTCCCGGTTAGGGGTCGCCACAGTGGAACTCCGGTCCGCTAATGATTGGCAGTAGATTTTTATGTGCCGAGTTGCCGGCCCTGACGCACAACCTTCAAATTTACACAAACTACTACATGTGTGATAATCAAGCTACATCAGCCAGGCTGTAATACCGGAGTGAATTCGAGAATACCTATCCAATTGTCAAATTCCTTCTTAAAGCAAGACAGTGTGTCACATTACACCAGAGAGGGGGCAGTTATTATGTGAAAGAATGATCTATCCACATTCATTTTTTTAATTTTCTCAGCTCTCTGGTTCTATTGTGGCTGTCTGATTTCTGGAGAAATAAGAGGTCTTGCACTATTCAATCCTTAATGGCCCTGAAGGCAAGGCACAGATCAGCACTAAGGAGTCTGTAGGACACTAAATACAAGGATAAGGCCATTAGTCACTCCATATCACACGTCCAGTATTCTAATGATCCCTCTGTAAGGCACCTTTGGAGTTTTTCTAAATGCTTAACATGTTTAGTAAGGTACAGGCCAAAGGGAAATTGGATTCGGTGATGGGCCCAATCGCTGCAGAATACAGAGGGATCAAGACTACTAGCGACCTAGAGGAAATGCCTTTCTCAATCAGCTGCGTCAGATAGAATGATTTCCTGATCACTGTTGCAAAGGAGAGGGAATTTTCTACCCATGCTCCAAAGTCTCTCACAACTTCATTTTGGACTTTTTTTTCTTATACTATAAACTGGGTTAAAGATATGTTTGCCAAGTATAACAGTATTGCATTTTTTTAGCGTTTAGTTTAACCCATTAGTCAATACACTAGCCACTGACATATGTAAGTTTACTTAGTAACTTCAGAATATGAGAAGGGGATTCAAGTATAACACCCAGTTTACAGTCATTGCAAACTTGATTAATCAGAGTTGCTGACTTCTGACTTGGAGATCATAGAAGTATACACTAAATAGCAAATGTCTCAGCAAGAAACCCTTTGGAATCTCTCTGGTTACTTACTTGCTCTGTATGGTTATGCCCACTGCCCTCACAGTGTGGGTTCTGTCACTCAGCCAACTGGCTGTCCATCTAACTACATACAGTTTGATTTGGATTAGCTTTGGATAAAGCTGATAACTGGTATAGTATTAAAAGCTTTAGCAAGGTTGAGGTACGCAGTATGGAGGGCAAGACCACTTTCCATGGTTTGTGTTACCCTCTTAAAAGGTTACCAGATTCATTAGACAGGATCTACCCTTAACAAAGCCATACTACAGAGGTTCAAGTCTTAAATTTTACATCACAGTTTATTCGGGTCTATATTACTACATCGAACCGTCACTTCAACGAACGGCATTTCCTTGGAAATGCTGTTCATCTAATACCCCTCATGTGGGGGAACTGTGCCCCTCACACCCCCCGCTAACTATATATACCAACTCCAAGATCGCACTACAGTGGAGAAAGGTCAAATTTCCCGATCCTCACTGTAATGTGATCTCAGTATGAACAGTTCGACGAACAGCGTGTTTGATATAAATGCACTGAAAATGACGTTCGCTGAACTGATTTTTCCCTGAACTGATAGGGACCTGATTTATCAGATCTGTTATGATTCATTCTATGGCCTTGCAAATGAGACTTATCAAGGTGATGGGTCTGTAATTTTTGGTGTTCATGGAGGGGCTGCCCTTGTGAAGAGGTATGACAATTGCTGTGCACCAAACCTTGGCAACAATGTCAGTGGATAAGCAAAAGTTTAACAGTTGTAGGAGCGGGTCAACCAGTGCATGTCCAGTGCTGTTAAGTAGGCAATCTGGCATATTATCAGGTACCATAGTAGATGTAAGTTTTGTTTTGGAAAGTACCTTTAACATGTTTTCTTCTGTGATGATAGGTGGTTTTACGTCCTAAGGTATACGTGGATTTGGTATAGGGATCTCTAAAGTGAAATTAGCACTGAATTTGTTAACCAGCATGATATGATACCCACTGTTACTTTGAATGGCCCCTTCCCTTCCACTACCCTGTTCACCCAGTTTCTAAATACCCCCCTACATCCGATTGTTTCTGGTGGTGGATGGCTCACAGAACCATTCTCCACTTATGTTGAACATCAACTAAAGAAAGTTTTACCCAGAGCCATTACTGTATTAAAGGGCACCTCACAGTTTTTAGATGGATAGATAGATATTTCATACTATCCTGAACTGTGTTTTGCCTTTAGTCAGATGACTGATCACCCACAGGAGGGCATCTATTTCACTGAACACTGCATCAGTTCATCACTTTCAACCCTTCCATGCACAAGGTCTTTTTCTAATGATCTTCCTCTCATCTTCCTCTCTGTATCACATATCTGCAGTATGAAAGCCAAAGTCTTACAATCTGAGCTTACAAAGAATTCTAAGTTTTTATCTCCTCCAGTACCAACAGATTTGCTTTTCATGTAGTCTGTGACATCCCTACTCTGGGCCAGTAATCAAGGAGCCTGAATCCTCACCACTGCCATTGGACAGGGAGATGCTGACTCTTCACCAGAGTCATGGAAGTAACGGGGAAGGGAATAACCAAATCCCAGAAGAAATAAAGGTCAATACATTTCTTCCAAAGTTTACAGAGAGTGATAATTTTGATAGTTTTATTCATAGATTTGAAAGGGTATGTAAACAGTATAATGCTGACCAAGGGCTTTGGGTACAGTTCCTGACCCACTTACTCCACAGTAAAGCTGCAACTGCTGTTTCTAAACTGTCTGATATCAATTGTTTAAACTATGAAAATACCATCTGAAGTTTACAGACTAGTTTTATGACCACAGAAGCAGGGCAGATGAAAGTGTGTGTGATTATATTGGTGAGTTAAGCCTTTATTTTCATAGGTGGGTGAGTGGGTGTCAGGACTCCACTTTTGAAGGGATGGCAGAACTTTTGGTGAGGGAACAAGCCCTTAGCATTTTGCCTGAGGACACAAGAATCTGGTTGGCAGACCAAGACTGTAAATTTGCAGATGAGCTAGGGAAAAAGGGGATCTGTACTTAGCAAGCATGGCTTCAGTGCATAGTGAAGAGATAACCAGTGCAGCACATGGAGATAAGGGAACTCATGGTGGGCAGCCTAAACCACCCTAACAGAATCCACCAGTAACAAGGAAGCCAGATGTTCAGGTACAGTGCCAGAATCGAGGGTTAAATGTTTTAAATGTTGTGAAGATTGAGGGAAGATGGGCAAAGGTTGCCAGCCTAGACAAACAGAATTTGATACATAATTCTATCATTTGTAAATATAAATGTAAAAATACAGCATTGTTTCTTAAATGAAAGAAAACACTGGAAAATGTGAACTTCAAGATTGTAGCAACATTGGCATCTGCTGTAAGGAAAACTAAACCAAGCATTTCACATCTGTTCTTTTGAAGTTAAACTTATGTCTTGTATAACCTTTTGATCTAGATAGTGGTGCCGAAGAGGCTAACTGAACACATTCTTTCTATTGTCCTAACTTAAGGAATAATTACTAGAGTGTAAATGTGAAATGTCTTTTATTGTTGTAGTTTCCTGAGCAGGTGTTAGATTGTTAAATAATGCAGCCTTTTTGCCTGGGAACTCCAGACTAAGTGTCAAAATGATGTAATGTGCATACTGGGAAAACCTAAGTGTCAAATGATGTAATATGGGAGGGCCCAGCAGAAATGTGTTAGTGATTTTAAAATCTATTGTTCAGAGAGAGACTGTAAGCATTTTGATCTTGATATCCAACTCTCAGCACTGCCTTATGTTCTCTTTATGTAAGTAGTATCTTAGACGTATGTTTTCTTGTAGAATAGCTAGGAACTTAGAAGAAAGTTAGACTAAGTGTTTTTCTGTTATATCAGAATTTTCCTACTGTATTGTTTTAAGTTTCTGTGTGATCTCTGAACTCTTAGATATCATTGTGGTGTAGTAGTATTGCCTTGTGTTATTAATTATTTATTATTAAATATTTTAAAACCTTTTACCTGTGGCTGGTTTGTGTAGAGATACATAAGCTCTAGAGTACATTGCATATTTATAGAGTTTATTGTACAAGGCCACTCTAATAAGTCTTAGAATGATTAGTCACATTACTAGTTGGATAACAATATTGCACAGTAATAATTGGACACCTTTTTAAGGGCCTTTGGGTAGCTGATAAGTATTAGCTTGTGGTAGCAGAAATTACTATCATACAGTCTGGGTAAAGGGCCACAGCTGGATAATCTATTTCAGCCTTTCCCAGGAGTGTCTGTGAAGTTGTATAAATACTTATCTCAAAGTGTGTGTGGTGTGTCAGCTACCGGGCAGGAACACGAAGCACTGGTGGGACAGAGAGGGCACTGGAGGTTAGCTTGCCAGCTAGGCTGAGATCTGGACCCTATAGCTGTGCCAGTGGGGAGTCTTATTGGGGACCTGGAGAGAAAGGGAGCAACCAGCCCCAGACTGACTGTGATCTGTGTGTGCACTTAAGGGAAATTGTACTTTACTGTCTGTATTTGTTATCCTTTCCTCTTATATGAGACGCCCTCCCTGGTGTTAGTGGTGAGGATTGAGGCTCCTTGACTGCTGGGCCAGGGCACAGCCATCACAAATGTAACCAGTGGGGCCGTGTGTCATATAGATGTCCATAGAGGCAAGGTGGGAGAGCCAGCAACTGGCAGTAGCAGCATGCCAGTGGTAAGTTATCTGGAGACAACAGGGGTACCAAACTATCATCAGAGTTTATCTCCAATCTTACAGGCTGGAAACCAGGCCACTGCTAAGAGAAACCCAGCCTCTGACATAACCATGGTGAAGCCTGCAATAGTTAAAGAGGAGCAGTACTTGCTTGGGCAGTCCACTCCAGTTAGAATTTTAGGAGGAACCCCATTCCAAATGCCTTTGACCAGGATTCACCTTGACTGGGAGGGTGGAAAAGGAAGTAAGCAAGTAGGTGTGCTTGAGGATATCCCTGCAGATATCTTAATAGGGAATGATTTTGATAATGCAGTACCTTGTGTGCATGCAATTACAAACAGTCAAGTTTGGAAACAGGCATGCAAGTCTGGTAGCCTGGAGGAGACCCAGACAGACCTCACACCTGAAGCCAGGGTTGGTGAGGTGGCTATTTCAGGGAGGGAGTTACCCTGTAGCAGTGAGCCTGAAGGTGAGTCACAGCTGCTGGTAGATACTGATGGTCCCTTGGACAGAGTGACTGCAAGGGCAGAGGTGAAGCACTACTGTCAGAGGATACCAGACTTCTTGTGCAAGGGGCAATGAAAAGACTAACAAAGACAGAATTGAGACAGGCTCAGCTCTCAGACCCTACACTGACAGGCTTGAGGGAGGGAGGTAGGTAGGGAGGCACCTGATTCTCAAGGAAAAGGAGAGTCTGTATACTGGAACAAAGGGTTTCTGTATAGAGAGTGGACTCCTGAGGGAGGGCTAGAGGGTGAGGTAATACAGCCGTTGTTGGTGCCTAGAGCTTACCATCTGGAAATTCTAGCCATAGCCCATGACTTTCTTTTTGCAGGTCATATGGGCATAAAGCATACCAAGAGACATATGCAGAACTTTTACTGGCCTGGGATTGCAAGGGATGTAACAGGGTACTGCAGGACCTGTGAGCAGTGCCAAAACGTAGGCAATACAGGAGACAAGGTCAAGACTCGTTTGAATGGGCTGAGCTAAGGCTTGCCTCCTGCAGATCGGCAGATAGCCTAGTATGAACCTATGAACCTATGAACCTATGTGTTTGCCTGTGACTGAGGAGCCATTTCAGAGGGTAGCTTTGAATATTATGAGGCCTTTGAGTACCCCAAGTTCTACAGGGAAGAAGTATATCCTGGTGGTAGCAGATTATGCTACCAGATACCCTGAAGCGGTGGCTCTGTCCTCCATTGAGACTGAGAAGGTGGCGAGGATCCATCTCACATCCACAGTGATGCATATTGTTTCTGGTGGTTTAAAGAATCTCGTTTGCATTTCTGGCAACTTTTATTCCAGTTATCTCCCCACTGAATAATTTTAACATCCTTGCTAGCATGCTAGATTAGAGAGACAGCATGTTAATTTTCACAATTAGTCGTATCAGCTTTATTCAAGATTGATAATAAAAACAGATCTATACCAGGCAGCTTATCACAATACTGTCTTTAGGTACTGTAACAGATGCATCACAGTGCTGTAATACTCCACTGTCAAATTAATCAATGCTTGAAGCTTTGTCTTTAGGCAAACTTTCAGTGCTTCAACTTTTTTAATTCACATTAGTTCCTGATAAAGTACCAGGTGAAATAACTGTCAATCCATTTCATCTTTACAGTATAATGACTCAATGGCTAGTCTTTCCACGTTTTCTTAATCTTCCAAAATCATACAACAAAGATCCTGAAGCATTTTTTAACATTCCAGTTTGAGGCTGCAGTTTTCTCTTTGGGCCTCCACTGTTTTAGTAAAGCCAGTCTTGTTTCCCTTCTAGTAGTTTTTGATTCTGTCTCCTTGCACTTGCTGTAGGACTTCAGTTTGTCTCATTTTGAAGCATGGTGAAAATTTTATCTCAGTCACTGAAGCTAGTTTAGTCGAGAGCTCGATTTTTTTGATAAAGTCCTGTAATGAAAAGTTTTGATAAAGTCCTGTAATGTGGCGGACGAAAGTGCTTAACTCAGTCTGTGGTTTGTTTCAATAAACTGGAGTGTTTTTCACTATCCTGACTGTTTATTGGTATCTGCTCTGGTTTCACAAGGTATTGTTGGTTCCTTTATATATACACATATATATATATATATATATATATATATATACATCTACATATACATGTGTTAATACATATTATATATACATATATATATATATATATATATATATATATATATATATATATATATATATGTATATATATATATATATATATATATATATATATATATATATATATATATATATATATATATATATATATTATATACACACACACACACACACACACACACACACACACACACACACACATACTTAAATGTGGGTATGTGACAATTTATACAACGCTCATTTAGTCTAAACTGAAAATATATAAAACACCTTGATCTAAAAATTTGATTTAATAACATTTGACAGGAACGTGTAGTAAGACTAATGGAAATAAATTATTTTGTGGTTTCAGGTGTTAGGGTAGCAGAAATTCACACAATTTGTGGTTTGCTAATACTCATTAACAAGTCTGTTCATCAGCAGTGATTTGACGTGTTTGAAATTTTCCCTTTTCTCTGTGGTTGTGCAACCATGGAGTTAATATATTCAATTCACAGGGTGTAGAGATATGGGGGGGCTTTTCACCCTGCAAAAATGAACTTTTGGAATAGTATTTGCTATACATGAAGTATCGGATGTAAAGGGATTTGACTAAATCTGTTCTAGATTAAAGGTCTTTCAGATGATGATAATTTGCAATTAGATGAAAAGTACCTTAGATGAAGCAAAATATATACTCACACTCACATTTCTACTCATCTGTTTAGTCTTGTACTTTTTATACAGCAAAACTATGTCCTCACCGGGTGCCAAACTCGCACTTCCAGTCAGTGCTGCTGGTCATCCTAAGGCTGCTTTCCCTTGCCAGACGCTTCATATCACTACTGTCACTTGTGTGGTTCGTACAGCACGCCCTCTAGTTAATGAGGCCTCTTCCTAACAGTATTCTTGCAGTTGTTTGGAAGCTTGGCACAACACTACTAATATAACAGCCAATTATTATCATGAATGAAGCAAAACTAGGTCAACATCAGCATCTGCATGTGCTAGGAACTGTGGGTGAGGGACATATGCATCAGAATCAACATTTATGTACAACATTTAAAACACATGGCTCAGAAATAAATATCTCTGAAATACAATTATAATCCATGATGGGCAAGTTAAAGTCACTCTTTTTATAAGGAAAATGGTGAATGAGTAAGTAAGGATTGCAAGTCTTCAGATGGCAGTCCCGGTACTTTATGTCAGCCATGTGCTCATCCTTTGTATCAGTGGATAAAGCTAAGGCATGAGATAGCTATATGCTCACACTTCTGCCTGGTGAAATGAATGGAAGGCCAGCGATAACTTTTCCCTGTGGAAGTGTTTAAATCCCCCCATTGATTCTTTTCATGGCATGCCACTGAAGACCTAGCTGCTGAATCACTATCTGGATTTCGCTCTGTGATACAGGCAGACATCAGCAAGCACATTTCTTACAGCTGCATTATAGTGCAAACATCCCCAGAACACAATCATACAAAGAGTTACTGCTTAATAGCTTGGAACCACAACATTTGGGGTAAAAAGAGACCATAATTATGCTTAATCACTGCTTTTTCCTATAAAACAGTTTTAGAACATAATGCTTAAACAGCATGGCTTTAAGTGCAATTACAAGAGGAACTTGTTTTGCAGTTTATTTACTGTAGTGTCATGTCCTTCTAAATCATAAGATGTCTTAAAGTTATTTCCAAAACAAGGTAGTGTGTGTACACAACATGCAGTTCTTAAATTTCTCTTTTTTTCATGCTGTTCTTTCCAGTCTTTAGGAATCCTCTGAAGTCAGTAGTCCTGTGGCCCATTTATGTGAGAAAACTATATTTTCTGTCCAAAACTACAAAAATATATTTCCATTTTAAAATGAAACTGATCAGAAGCCCTGCCTACCCGGACCACTTTCCCCGACTACTGGTTAAGCTTCACACCCATCTCAAACAATAGCTAAGAATTTTCAGCACAGGCAGGAGGTAAGCGAGAGGTAGACTAAGCAGGCCCTGTGGTCCCTGTCTACTTACAAAATATCCATGTACATAGTTCAGTGGCATCTAATTATGCTATATTCTATTCACTTTTTCTTACACAAATGACAAACATTTTTACTTTTCTGATGCAGATGACCCCTAAATGTGTAGTGTTAGTGAGCTATATCTGGGAATAAGGGAGCTACTTAACATTATTAATATGAAAAAGAAATTCAAAAATTAAATGAAGAAGAATTGTTAATAGAACCACCACCCAGTCAAATGGGGCTACATAGTCACTGGTATGACACCAGAAGGCAGACAGCTGAGGAATTTATTGGAGTTTATGCAGCCAGAGGATGTTTCAGAGACAACCTATGGACTTATCTTACTGACTTGGAAAGGGGGAAAAACATTTTCTACCCTTTTTTCAAAGATGTTCTGTGGTGGAGGAAAATTACTTCAGTTGAGGAAGCAGGAAACCTCTGTACACCATTATTTTTCCCAAAACTGTTTTAGGAATACAGTAACTGTGCACAAATGAAAACAAGTTTTGAATTGCATATGAAGACATGTCTTACAGACATAACGCCCACAATGCATTGCATCACTGGAAAAAAAATGTTGCCACAGTTTTTCCTCAATTAAACAGCTTGAACACGTATTACAAGAAAGTGTTTACAAGTTACTGCTAGCGAACTATCATGATGCAAGTTCGTTTTACAAGAGTTTATACAGTGGATCCTAAACAAGGTAATGAAAACTGACTTGTGGTTTGCTAAATCTGCTCAACTGTTGCACCCAGTCTCTGTTTAACATCTGATCCACCATCCATCCTGTTTTCCATTTGTCACAGTCACCTTTCAACTCTTTCCCAGAATTCTACTATTTCACTACTTCTAGCGATGTACTACTACCATTGGGAATTAAATATTCATCAATTACATTACCTTGCAGTGAAGCCATGTAAAATGATTTAAAGAGAAGTACCTGATGTTGAGATTCCTCCTAGGTATTGTGGGTACAACAGATCTATCACATTTATTAAAATCTATAGCA